>NC_091959.1:5219807-5347219 GCF_031021105.1 Erythrolamprus reginae | reverse complement strand
GGATGTGTGGTTTTAGTTTTCTTATGTCACTCTGTGTGAAACGCTTGCACAAAAATCTCGTGTTTCAAATCGGCATTGTGGAACATTTTCGTGCGCCAAATGTGCATTTCCAAACAGCATTGATCCGACAGCCTCTGCCAGAATGGTAAATAGCAGAGTGCAGATCAAATTAAATCTGGCTCCAATAGGACGCATTGTACATATTCATTTGCTATTCTAGTCTATCAAATTTCCTATGAGGAAAGAAAAGGAAGGAAGGCAAGAAGGAAGGGAGGGAGGGAGAGGAAGGAAGGAGGGAAGGAAGGTAGGAAGGAAGGAATGAAGGAAAGAAGGAAGGAAGGAAGGCAAGAAGGAAGGGAGGGAGGGAGAGGAAGGAAGGAATGAAGGAAAGAAGGAAGGAAGGAAGGCAAGAAGGAAGGGAGGGAGGGAGAGGAAGGAAGGAATGAAGGAAAGAAGGAAGGAAGGCAAGAAGGAAGGAAGGGAGGGAGGGAGAGGAAGGAAGGAAAGAAGGAAGGAAGGAAAGAAGGAAAGAGGGGAGGGAGAGGAAGGAAGATTTGTTTTATCAGAATAAATTCACCAAGAAGCCGCTTTTAATACAAGTGCTCCAAATAAACCATTTTTAAAAAATTCAAGTCTTTTTATATGATTATTTATAATATCCATTTTTTTTCAAAAAAAAAGTTCCCTAAACGTTATTCCATATATAATATAGTTATTTTGGGAACTGCTTTTTTTTTTTTTTTAAAAAAATCTGCACTGCCGTGTAAAGATTTTTTTTTAAAAAAACCCAAAAACCTAAGGATGACATATGCTAACGCTTTCCTTGCACCAAAGTGTAACGTGTTATGAAGTATGATATCCCATTTCTTTCTTTTCTCCCTTCTGTTGCTTTCTCGGTACCAGCAACAAGCTTGCTTTTCATTCAGAAATACACACATGAGAGAAAGGGTGGGAGGGAGAGGAAGGAGGAAGGAAGGAGAGAGAGAGAGAGAGAGGAAGGGAGGGAGAAAGATGGAGAAGGAGGGAGAGAGAAAGGGAGAGAAGGAGGAAGAGAGAAGGAGAGAGAAAGGGAGAGAAGGAGGAAGAGGGAGGGAGGGAGAGGAAGGACGAAGGAAGGAGAGAGAGAGAGAGGAAGGGAGGGAGAGAGATGGAGAAGGAGGGAGAGGGAGGGAGGGAGGAAGAGAGAGCGAGAAGGAGGGAAAGGGAGAGAAGGAGGAAGAGGGAGGGAGAGGAAGGAGGAAGGAAGGATAGAGAGAGGAAGGGAGGGAGAGAGATGGAGAAGGAGGGAGAGAGAGGGAGAAGGAGGCAGAGAGAAAGGGAGAAAAGGAGGAAGAGGGAGGGAGGAAGAGGGGAGGAAGAGCGAGCGAGAGAGGGAGGGAGGGAGGAAGAAGGAGAGAAAGGGAGGAAGAGAGAGGAAGAGCAAGCGAGAGAGGGAGGGAGGAAGAAGGAGAGAGGGAGGAAGAGAGAGGAAGAGCAAGTGAGATAGGGAGGGAGGAAGAAGGCGAGAGGGAGGAAGAGAGAGGGAAAGAGAAGGAGAAGAGAGTGAGAGGGAGTAAGAGAGTGAGAGAGGGAGAAGGAGGGAGAGCGAGAGAGGGAGGGAGGAAGAGGGAGGGAAGGAGGAAGAGGGAGGGAGAGAGGGAGAGGAGGGAGGGAGCGACAGGGAGAGAGGGAGGGAGGGAGAGAGGAAGTGGGGAAGGAGGCAGAGGGAGGGAGAGAGGGAGAGGGGGGATGGAGGGAGGGAACAAAGAGGGAGAGAGGGAGGGAGGCAGGGACGATACAAGAGAGGGAGAGGAAAGGAGGAGAGACAGAGGCAGGGAGAGAGGAGGAAGGTGGGAGGAAGAGGGACGGAGGGAGGGAGGAAGAGGCGGGCAGGCATATGCTGAGTTTTGCTCACCCTGATAGTTATACATCTGCGTGTTCCGAACAAGCCCCACACTGAGCATCCGCCGACTGCCAGGAACTTCCAAGCTCTCTTGATTTTGGCTCCGACCCTGCCGTGTCCCCTGGACATAATTATCCCAACCAGTTTCTTGGCCCTCCCAGCTCTACTCAGACACAAATGCAGATTTCGTGACCCTGATCGCGTCTGCTGCGCGAAGGGAACGAGCGGTGCCAAGGATTGGGCTGATCCCCGCGCGTCAAGCAGACCAGGTGTGGAAACGCTGACCCGAATCCTGATGAGATCCCGCCGGATCTGGCCCTTCCATGCCACCCTAACACCCTTCGCGGTCCTTCAAAATAGCTCAGGGATTAGAAAGGTTGAAGATGGTCTCCGGGATCAGTTTCCACACGACCGTAGGCTCTGCGCTTTTGGCAACGGGGAGCAAGACTTTGATATTATATTGTATTTGTATTGTATTTATTAGATTTGTATGCCGCCCCTCTCCGAAGACTCGGGGCGGCTAACAACAACAATAGTATTTGTATTTGTATTGTATTTATTAGATTTGTATGCCGCCCCTCTCCGAAGACTCGGGGCGGCTAACAACAATATAAAAAGACAATTTAAACAAATCTAATATTAAAAATAATCTTAAAAACCCCAATTTAAATAACCACTCATACATACAAGCATACCATGTATAAATTCTATAACCCTAGGGGGAAGGGAAATCTCAATTCCCCCATGCCTGACGACAGAGGTGGGTTTTGAGGAGCTTGCGAAAGGCAAGGAGGGTGGGGGCAACTCTGATATCTGGGGGGAGCTGGTTCCAGAGGGTCGGGGCCGCCACAGAGAAGGCTCTTCTCCTGGGTCCCGCCAAACGACATTGTTTAGTCGACAGGACCCGGAGAAGGCCAACTCTGTGGGACCTAACCGGTCGCTGGGATTCGTGCGGCAGAAGGCGGTCCCGGAGATATTCTGGTCTGGTGCCATGAAGGGCTTTATAGGTCTGGACATGGGGTTGCAATATTATTATTATTTTTTAAAAAAAAAAACTCAACCAAAATTTTGGGTCACTAACTCATGCTCTGCACTGATTGACTTCACAGCTGCAGCAAGAAAGGTCGCAAAACTCACTCAACGACATGTTTTTTCTGGTCGTAAGGCGAGGACCACCTGAATAT
The DNA here is from genome assembly GCF_031021105.1 of Erythrolamprus reginae. Classification (NCBI taxonomy): domain Eukaryota; kingdom Metazoa; phylum Chordata; class Lepidosauria; order Squamata; family Dipsadidae; genus Erythrolamprus; species Erythrolamprus reginae. The sequence goes on along the minus strand of NC_091959.1, from coordinate 5,344,153 downwards.
CACAGCTTCTTCGGAACTGCCTTCTGCCGCACGAATCCCACCGACTGATAAGGTCCCACAGAGTTGGCCTTCTCTTGGTCCCGTCGACTAAACAATGTCGGTTGGCAGGGCCCAGAGGAAGAGCCTTCTGTGTGGTGGCCCCAGCTCTCTGGAATCAACTCCCGCCAGAGATTCGAACAGCCTCCACCCTCCTTGCCTTCCGTAAAATACTGAAGACTCACTTCTGGGGCCAGGCATGGAGATGATTACCAACCCCCTTCGTTGTGTTTTCTGATCTCTGTTGTATGATTAACTGGGTTGAATGTGTACGATTGTGTAGTTGATGATTTTATGACATTGATTATGTTATATTAAGGTTTTTTATTTGACTTTTTAAGTTTTATTATTAGATTTGTAGTGTGTTGTATTATTGCTATGTTGTGAGCCGCCCCGAGTCTTCGGAGAGGGGTGGCATACAAATCTAATTTATTATTATTATTATTATTATTATTATTATTATTATTATTATTATTATTATTATTAACATAGAAGACTGACGGCAGAAAAAAACCTCATGGTCCATCTAGTCTGCCCTTATACTATTTTCTGTATTTTATCTTAGGATGGATATATGTTTATCCCATTATTATTATTATTATTATTATTATTATTATTATTATTATTATTACTAATGAAACAATGGCAGTAACTGGCTTAACAACTGGGGTGAGAAAAGTCGTAAAATGGGACAGAGCCACTGCTGAACCGCTGTCTCGCTGAACAACATAAATGTTGGGTTCCGTTGCGGTCGCAAGTCGAGGACCAGCCACGTCCCATTCGATTAGCAGTTTTCATTTTCACTGCAGGAACGATCAACCCGAGTCCAAATCGTTCTCTCTCGCCATATTGCATTAGGAAGCAAATGTAGCATAAATAAAACCTTGTTCTCATCATCGTTTAGATCTGGAAATGCCAGCATCCCTCCCTCCCTCCCTCCCTCCACTCAGCTTATTCCTAACAGCTTCTAATTTGGATGGGAACCGCCGGTCCTACAGATGGCCCAGGGTAGCGGCTTCCCAACCCTCCCTCCAAAAACTGCTGGGGGGAAAAATGATTAGGAGAATAGAATAGAGTAGAGTAGAATAGAATATAGAGAATAGAGTAGAATAGAATAGAATAAATAGAGTAGAGTAGAGTAGAGTAGAACAGAATAGAGTAGAGTAGAGTAGAATAGAGAGAATAGAGTATAGAGTAGAATAGAATAGAATAGAATAGAGAGAATAGAATAGAGTAGAATAGAATAGAATAGAATATAGAATATAGAATATAGAATATAGAATATAGAATATAGAATATAGAATATAGAATATAGAATATAGAATATAGAATATAGAATATAGAATATAGAATATAGAATACAGAGAATAGAGTAGAATAGAATAGAGTAGAGTAGAGTAGAATAGAATAGAATAGAATAGAGAGAATAGAATAGAGTAGAGTGGAGTAGAGTAGAATAGAATAGAGAGAATAGAATAGAATAGAGTAGAGTAGAGTAGAGTAGAATAGAATAGAATAGAATATAGAATATAGAATATAGAGAATAGAGTAGAATAGAATAGAGTAGAATAGAATAGAGATAATAGAGTAGAATAGAATAGAATAGAGAGAATAGAATAGAGTAGAGTGGATTAGAGTAGAGTGGAATAGAATAGAGAGAATAGAATAGAGTAGAGTAGAGTAGAATAGAATAGAATATAGAATAGAGAGAATAGAATAGAGTAGAGTAGAGTAGAATAGAATAGAATATAGAATATAGAGAATAGAGTAGAATAGAATAGAGTAGAGTAGAATAGAATAGAGATAATAGAGTAGAATAGAGTATAGTAGAGTAGAAGGGAAGGGAAGGGAAGGGAACAGAATAGAACAGAACAGAGGAGGGTAGTGTAGTGGAATGGAATGGAGATTCTTTTGTGGCTCAGCTTCTCCTTCTCTCCAGAGCTTCTGCTTCAGCTGGAACCTTCCCACCCCGCTTGCATTGGCCAAGGGGGCTTCTTCGGCATGGCTCCGTTCTCCAAGGTACACAGGAGCCTGAAAGCCTGGGCTTTTAAAATGCATTTTGTGTTCATCCAAACCCCCAGGTTAGAATTGAGTTTTGCTTGTTTGATGGATTGTTTGTTTCATTGGATTTAGGATTAGTTCAGGGTTTTCCGGGCGAAAGAATGGGCCCTGCTGTTCAGGAAGGCTGCGCGGGTGCAACATGATTAGGAACAATTGTTCAGGAGAGAATTGGGGAGGGAGGGAGGGAGGAGAAAGAAAGGGGGAGGCAAGGGAGGGAGGGAGGAAGAGAGGGGAAAGACAGAGGGAAGGAAGAAATGAAGGCAGGGAGGGAGAAAAGGAACCCAGGGAAAGAGAGGGAGGGAGGGGGCGAGGAAGGGGAGGGAGGGAGGGAAGAAGGAGTGAAGGAAGAAAAAGGAAGGCAGGGAGGATGGGAGGGAAAAGAAGGAAGGAATCAAGGGAAAGGGAGGGGAGGGAAGGAAGGAAGGAAAGAAGGAAAAGAAACAGAGAAAGGCAGGTAGGCTGGGAGGAAGGAAGGAAGGAAGGAATCAAGGGGGAGAGAAGGGAAAGAAGGAAGAAAGGAAGGAATCAAGGTGGAGAGAAGGGAAAGGAAGGAAGGAAGAAAAAAGAAAGAGACACACACAGAAAAGCAGGAAGGCAGGGAGGATGGGAGAAAAAGAGAAGAAGGAAGGAATCAAGGGGGAGAGAAGGGAAGGAAGAAAGGAATGAAAGAAGGAAGAAATAAATAAATAAAAAGAAAGATAGAAAGACAGGCAGGCTGGTAGGAAGGAAGGAAGGAAGCAGTCAAGGGGGAGGGAAGGGAGGGAAGGGGAGGAAGGATGGAAGACAGGCAGGCAGACAGACAGAAAAGCAGGCAGGCAGACAGGATGGGAGGGAAAGAAAGGAGGGAAGGAAGGAAAAAAGGAAGGAATGAAGGGAAAGGAAGGAAGGAATCAAGAGGAAGGCTGATAGGAAGGAAGGAGGGAAGGAAGGAATCAAAGGGGAGAAAAGGGGAGGGAGGGGGGAAGGAAAGAAGGAAGGAAGGGAAGGAAGGAAGGAAGGAAGGAAGGAAGGAAAGAAGGGCAAGGCTCATACTGCAGGGAGGCTGGCAAACAAGACCACAAAGAGCCGGGTGAGGTCAGAAGTAATTAGAAAGGATTACAGGGCTCCCAGGAGGCTCCAGTCTGATCTGCATTAACAGATGGCAGCAAATCACCCGCCTTGCAGAAATAGGCTTTGAAGAATGAGCCCAAGCAATTGAGCACCGCCCACGCCCAGCACCTGGAACAATCAGGTCTCAACCAGGTGACGGACGAGAGAGAACCCGGCCATCAGCTCCCAAAGTTTTCCACCAAGGCTCCATTCAAGCATCCAAAACCCAGTCTCCTGCGTTGGGCTTTGAGCCACCGCCAAGTGTACCATCCTTTTTCCATGCTCTAATCTAACATGATACAATTATGGTTCCCAGCCAAGAGAGGAACCTAGCCAAGCCTAAGAGAGTCACGAGGTAACCAGGGACCTACTAGAGGAGATCCGGGCAGGAATCGATCAGAACGGTATGTTTATAGGGAGACATTGAGATAGAAACATAGAAACATAGAAGACTGACGGCAGAAAAAGACCTCCTGGTCCATCTAGTCTGCCCTTATACTATTTCCTGTATTTTATCTTACGATGGATATATGTTTATCCCAGGCATGTTTAAATTCAGTTACTGTGGATTTATCTACCACATCTGCTGGAAGTTTGTTCCAAGGATCTACTACTCTTTCAGTAAAATAATATTTTCTCATGTTGCTTTTGATCTTTCCCTCAACTAACCTCAGATTGTGTCCCCTTGTTCTTGTGTTCACTTTCCTTTTAAAAGCACTTCCCTCCTGGACCTTATTTAACCCTTTCACGTATTTAAATGTTTTGATCATGTCCCCCCTTTTCCTTCTGTCCTCCAGACTATACAGATTGAGTTCATTAAGTCTTTCCTGATACGTTTTATACTTAAAACTTTCCGCCATTCTTGTAGCCTGTCTTTGGACCTGTTCAATTTTGTCAATATCTTTTTGTAGGTGAGGTCTCCAGAACTGAACACAGTACTCCAAATGTGGTCTCACCAGCGCTCTTTATAAGGGGATCACAATCTCCCTCTTCCTGCTTGTTATACCTCTAGCTATGCAGCCAAGCATCCTACTTGCTTTTCCTACTGCCCGACCACACTGCTCACCCATTTTGAGACTGTCAGAAATCACTACCCCTAAACCCTAAATCCTTCTCTTCTAAAGTTTTTGCTAACACAGAACTGCCAATGCAATACTCAGATTGAGGATTCCTTTCCCCCAAGATGCAAGCTGGAATACCACACAAACATAGAAGATTGACGGCACAAAAATACCTCCTGGTCCATCTAGTCTGCCCTTCTACTATTTCCTGTATTTTATCTTAGGATTGATAGATGTTCATCCCAACAGATTCTTGGGTGATAAATGTGGTCCTTGACTTACAGCAGTTCGTTGACCATCCAAAGTTGGTCGTCACCCAAGTCAACAAAGACATGCTAGGTGTTGAGGTTCTTGGACATCTGGAGACAAATGACTTACGGAATTTTTCCCCGAAACCTACAAATTGGTCTTTTTTGAGAGCTTTGAAACATAGAAACATAGAAGACTGACGATCCATCTAGTCTGCCCTTATACTGTTTTTTGTATTTTATCTTAGGATGGATCTATGTTCATCCCAGGCATGTTTCCATTCAGTGACTGTGGATTTACCAACCACGTCTGCTGGTAGTTTGTTCCAAGCATCTACTACTCTTTCAGTCAAATAATATTTTCTCATGGTACTTCTGATCTTTCCCCCAGCTAACTTCAAATTGTGCCCACTTGTTCTCGTGTTCACTTTCCTATTAAAACCACTTCCCTCCTGGACCTTATTTAACCCTTTAATGTATTTAAATGTTTTGATCATGTCCCCCCTTTCCCTTCTGTCCTCCAGACTCTACAGATTGAGTTCATGAAGTCTTTCCTGAAAAGTTTTATGCTTAAGACCTTCCACCATTCTTGTAGCCCGTCTTTGGTTCCATTCAATTTTATCAATCTCTTTTTGTTGGTGAAGTCTCCAGAACTGAACACAGTATTCCAAATGTGGTCTCACCAGCGCTCTATACAGTGGGATCACAATCTCCCTCTTCCTGCTTGTTATACCTCTAGCTATGCAGCCAAGCCTTCTACTTGCTTTCCCTACCACCTGACCACACTTTTCACCCAATTGGAGGCTGTCAGAAATCACGACCCCTAAAATCCTTCTCTTCTGAAGTTTTATTTATCCTTTGACGTCAGCTACGCTTCAAATTTTGGCGATGTGTGTGTTTGTGTGTTTAATCAGATGTGCCTTTGGAGATGCTGCCTCTGAAATTGTGTGTATTGGAAAATTGGAGGCCATTTGCATTGGCGAGGAGAAATTGTAGGCCCAGTATCGATGGCCAACTTGCATTAAAACGGCACGGCTTCTGAGAATGGAGAGAGAGAGGCGTCCAACTGAATATTGTCCAGCCCAGAAATTAAAAAAAAAAGTCGAGTCAAGTAGGAAAGAGGCCACAGAGGGATTAAACTTCCCAGAGTAAAATAAATGTGTCTAAATATTGGCTAAATGTGTCCAGGCTGGCCTTAATTCCATCACAGAGACCAATTTGCAGAGGAACACGTTAGAGAGCGATGGAAAGGAATAACGTCGAATAAAATTGCTGCCAATCTGCCTTCCATTGAGGACCTGTATACTGCACGAGTCAAAAAGAGGGCAGGGAAAATATTTACTGACCCCTCACATCCTGGACACAAACTGTTTCAACTCCTACCCTCAAAACGTCGCTACAGAGCACTGCACACCAAGACAACTAGACACAAGAACAGTTTTTTTCCGAACGCCATCACTCTACTAAACAAATAATTCCCTCAACACTGTCAGACTTTCTACTAAATCTGCACTTCTATTCTACTAGTTTTTCTCATCATTCCTTTCACCCATTTCCTCCCATGTTGACTGTATGACTGTAACTTGTTGCTTATATCCTAAGATTTTTTATTAATATTGCTTCTTCATTGCTTATTTGACCCCTATGACAATCATTAAGTGTTGTACCTCATGATTCTAAACATTTTCTTTTATGTACACTGAGAGCATTTGTACCAAAGACAAATTCCTTGTGTGTCCAATCACACTTGGCCAATAAAGAATTCTATTCTATCCCATTGAAATTGTGGCCCACAAGTTTTAAAGTTGCCAAGGTTGTAGAATAGAATAGAATAGAATAATATTGGCATGAAAGAATAGAATAGAATAGAATTTCCCTGAATGCCATCACTCTGCTAAACAAATAATTCCCTCAACACTGTCAAATATTTTACTATGTCTGCACTTCGATTTCTAATAGTTTTTTCTCATCATTCCTATCACCTTTTTCCTCCCACTTAGGACTGTATGACTGTAACTTGTTTCTTGTATCCTAGGATTTTTATTAATATTGATTGTTTCTTCATTGCTTATTTGACCCCTGTGACAATCATTAAGTGTTGGACCTCATGATTCTTGACAAATGTATATTTTATTTTATGTACGCTGAGAGCATATGCACCAAGACAAATTCCTTGTGTGTCCAATCACACTTGGCCAATAAAATTCTATTCTATTCTATTCTAAATACGGTTTCCCGTAAGGAAACAACAACAAAAAAAGAGACCCAAAACTATGCAGCTATTTTTAAAAGGCCCCATCAGAATAGAAAACCTTGTTAAAACTCAAGGAACAGGGGATGTAGGGTGGGTGGGAAGCAGAGACATTTGCAGCCAGCCCTGTCAAAGAAGATATAAAAAAAGGAAGTGGAGAAGTGGAGGAGGAGGAGAAGGAGGAGGAGGAGAGAAGCATATTTCGCCAAGAGGAAGCTGCAATTTCACATGAGAAGGAAACAAAGGGATATTGGCATCCTTATTGTAGCGTGGGGGGTAGGGACTAGGGAGGATGAGGATTTTTGTGGCATGGAGCAAAAAAACCCACCCCACCCCCCTGACACACACACACACAGATTAACAAAAGCCCTGTGTAGCTTGTGTAAATTGCTCATGGTAGGACCGAACATGGAAAAGAGATTGCAATAGCATTTAATAATAATAATAATAATAATAATAATAATAATAATAATAATAATAATTTATTGGATTTGTATGCCGCCCCTCTCTGTAGACTTGGGGCAGCTAACAACAATAATAAACACAACATGTACAATCCAATAATAAAAAAACAACTAAAAACCCCTATTATAAAACCAAACATACACACAAACATACCATGCATAACTTGTAATGGCCTAGGGGGAAGAGCTATCTAAACTCCCCCATGCCTGGCGGTATAAATGAGTCTTGAGTAGTTTACGAAAGACAGGGAGGGTGGGGGCAGTTCTAATCTCCGGGGGGAGTTGGTTCCAGAGGGCCGGGGCCGCTACAGAGAAGGCTCTTCCCCTGGGGCCTGCCAAATGACATTGTTTAGTTGACGGGACCCGGAGAAGGCCAACTCTGTGGGACCTTATCGGTCGCTGGGATTCGTGCGGTAGCAGGCGGTTCTGGAGGTAATGTGGTCCATTGCCATGTAGGGCTTTAAAGGTCATGACCAACACTTAGACTTATATACCACTTGTATCTATTTTGTGAGCCACCCCGAGTCTTCGGAGAAGGGCAGCATACAAATATAATAATAGTAATAATAATAATAATAATAATAACAACAACAACAACAACAATAACAACTTCATAGTGCTTTTACAGCCCTCTCTAAGCAGTTTATAGAATCAGCCTCTTGCCCCCAACAATCTGGGTCCTCGTTTGAGCCACCTAAGAAGGATGGAAGGCTGAGTCAACCTTGAGCCAGTAGTGAGATTTGAACCTCTGAATTACAGCTAGCAGTTAGCTGAAGTAGCCTACTGTGCTGCACTCTAACCACTGTGCCATCCCGGCTCTTAAATGCAGCCAGGCATGGTGGTCCCATCCTTGCTTATTCAGAGATGGGGTATCACAGTGGTTGAAGCGCAGCAGGCTACTTCAGCTAACTGCTAGCTGTAGTTCGGCAGTTCAAATCTCACCACTGCTTCAAGGTTGACTCAGCCTTCCATCCTTCCGAGGTGGGTCAAATGAGGACCCAGATTGTTGGGGGCAAGAGGCTGACTGTATAAATCACCTAGAGAGGGCTGTAAAAGCACTATGAAGTGGTATATAAGACTAAGTGCTGTTGCTATTCTTTCTGTCTGGTTCAAGGACTCAAGTCCCAACTCTGGAAGGAGAATTCAGGACCCTGGAGAGCTCCCGACTAACTCAGACTATAGGGATCTTTGACATGACTCCACTTGGGAGGGGAACTTCCGTTAAAGGACGTGGGGGCCAATGTTATGGCTCCCCCCCCAATGAAATCTCTGTGGTTATTAAGTGAATCCAGCTTTCCCTATTGGCTTTCTTTATTGTAAAATGGTTGGGGAAGTCCCGAACGGCGATCACGTGATTCCCCTAGATGCTGTCATCATTGTAAATATGTGTCAGTTGCCTAACATCCAAATTGTGATCTTGTGATCGAGGGGGACTCTGCGACTCTCTCTCTGTCTTTCTCCCTCTGTCTCTCTCTCTCTCTCTGTGTCTTTCTCCCTTTGTCTCTCTCTCTCTCTCTGTGTTTGTCTCTCCCTTTCTCTCTCTCTCTCTGTCTTTCTCCCTTTGTCTCTCTCTCTCTGTCTCTCCATTTCTCTCTCTCTCTCTCTCTCTCTGTCTTTCTCCCTCTGTCTCTCTCTCTCTGTCTCTCCATTTCTCTTTCTCTCTCTGTCTTTCTCCCCCTGTCTCTGTCTCTCTGTCTCTCCATTTCTCTCTCTCTCTCTGTCTTTCTCCCTTTGTCTCTCTCTGTCTTTCTCCCTCTGTCTGTCTGTCTGTCTGTCTCTTTCTTTCTCTCTCCTTCTCTCTCCTCTCTCTTTCTCTTTCTCCCCCCCTCTGCCTCTCTCTGTCTCCTTTCTCTCTTTCTCTCTCTGTCTCTCTTTTCTCAGTCTCTGTTTCTCTCTTTTTCTTTCATTCTCTCTCTTTCTCTCTGTCTTTCTCCCTCTGTCTCTGTCTCTCTATTTCTCTCTCTCTCTGTCTTTCTCCCTCTGTCTCTCTCTCTGTCTGTCTGTCTCTCCCTTTAATTCTCTCTCCTTCTCTCTCCTCTCTCTTTCTCTTTCTCCCCCCTCTGCCTGTCTCTGTCTCCTTTCTCTCCTTCTCTCTCTGTCTCTCTTTTCTCGGTCTCTGTTTCTCTCTTTTTCTTTCCTTCTTTCTCTTTCTCTTTCTTTCCCCCTCTTTCTCTCTCTCTCTCTCTCTTTCTCTCTTTCCTCTCTCTCTCTCATAAATCTAGTGTCTTCCAGCTTCAAATGGACTGGTTGTAATTCAGTTAAATTTCTGCATCATTCAGCGATGAAAAAAAAAGGAATAGGAAGAAACATTCCTTCATGTATTTCTATGCCAAACATATGCAATCGTATGCAATTTCCGAGCCAAAATAACAGTGCACCAATCACTTGTAATTAATGGCTGCTGGTGGTCATATAAAATCTCTATCCTGCTCTTCATAAAAAAAAAATACGGAAAAGCAGTGTGCAATAAAATGTAAAACAAAATTAAAAGCAACACTATATAAAAACCAACAGAGCAGTCAGAAGGAGGGGAGAGCAAGAGAGAGAGAGGGAGGAGGAGAGAGGGAGGGAGAAAAGGAAGGACTCAGGGATAGAAAACTGATTAGAATTCCCCATTTTCATCTTTGACAGTCTCAATAGGATGAGGAGGAAAAAGCTTTCTGAAACCCGTATGAAAAACGGTCACTTTTTAATGCAACTCTACTGGGCCACAGGAACACAGAGATCAACTTAGAACAACATGCCTTCTCATAATGCCAATTAGGAACCTGCAAAGGAAAACTTGATTTAACCCTCAATTCAATTGGATGAAAAAGAATATAGTTTTGAACACTATTTTCACGACTTCACAACTGCCGTAGCTTAAGACCGGGTTCAGTCCCAGTTGTAAATCCAGAACCCCTTGTCATCTTTTCTATCGTGAGAAGGGAGGCTGTAGAATGATAAGAAGAAAACATTTCACCAGCAAAGACAAGTGATAACACTAATGAGATCCAGTTTAAGGTGCCAGGCTAGAAACCAGGCGACTGGGAGTCCTGCCTTTAGCACTAAAGTCAGCTGTTTGACTTTGGGCCAATCCTCAGGAGACTGGGAATTATAGTTCCGTTTTAGGCTGGAAAGCCAGTTGGATGACATTGGGAACAGTCCTCTCTTTGCCCACCAGGATACATTGAGTTCTAGTTCCTCCTTAGACACCTAGCAAGCTGGGTAACTTTGGGCCAATCACCAGGAGACTGGGAGTTCTAGTTCCATTTTAGGCTTGAAAGCCAGCTGGGTGACATTGGGAACAGTCCTCTCTTTGCCCACCAGGATACAGTGAGTTCTAGTTCCTCCTTAGACACCTAGCAAGCTGGATAGCTTTGGGCCAAACACCAGGAGATTGGGAGTTCTAGTTCTGTTTTAGGCATGAAAGCCAGCTAGTTGACTTTTGGCCAATTATCAGGAGAGTGGGAGTTCTAGTTCCACCTTAGACACCTAGCAAGCACCTTAGATACCCAGTCCGTCTCTCTCAATCCTAGGAAGAAGACAAATGCCAAGGAAACTTGCAAGAAGCTCTCCAGCCAACCGCCAGAAATCAAGAATGACTTGAAGACATAGAATCGTAGTATCATAATTTTTTTTTAAAAAAATAATCCAGATATCTAGAAATTATCAAATCCCACAAGAATAAGGCAGAAAGAAAGAAAGAAAGAAAGAAAGAAAGAAAGAAAGAATCCCAGAAGCTTCTTTCTTTGAAAGACATTGATCATCACATCCTAAAGCCCTAGATCAGAGGTCGGCAACCCACGGCTCTGGAGCTGCATGTGGCTCTTTCATCCTTCTGCTGCAGCTCCCTGTCACTGGTCAGCTCCACAATAGATAGGGCTTTCTGTTAGGGCAAGTAGAAGAAAAAGGACACCGTGCTAGGAGGAGACTCTATGGTGTAGGGAACCAGACTTCTGGTTTGTAGAGGAAAAATGATGCCATGTTAGGAGGAGACTCTATGGTGGAGGGAACTGGACTTCTGGTTTGTAGAGGAAAAAGGATGCTGTGCTAGGAGGAGACTCTATGGTGGAGGGAACCGGACTTCTGGTTTGTAGAGGAAAAAGGATGCTGTGCTAGGAGGAGACTCTATGGTGGAGGGAACCGGACTTCTGGTTTGTAGAGGAAAAATGATGCCATATTAGCAGGAGACTCTATGCTGGAGGAAACCGGACTTCTGGTTTGTAGAGGAAAAAGGATGCTGTGCTAGGAGGAGACTCTATGGTGGAGGGAACCAGACTTCTGGTCAGCTCCAGAATTGAATGGGGGGCTTCCGGTTAACCCTTTTGTGGCTCTTTGTGTGTTTAAGGTTGCCGACCCCTGCCCTAGATAGCACAGAATCCCATTATTTCCGCAATTGCCTGTCCGTAAGAAAAATCTGTGGTTGTTGTTGTTTTTATTAGTTTGGACAGAGTTAGCTCATTCCAGTCTCCCTGGCTGCCATCGAGTGGGACCTAAAAAATCATTTTTCACAGCATTATTGGCAGCCAAATGTCAAGGCAAAGAGGAGTTATGTATGACAACTTGGAGGGCCTTGAATGAAAATAGAAATCGGAGTGAAGCCACGGGGGAAATCTCCACTCGATTAATACCATGAGATGAAAGAGAGTTTACCCTTCGTCTTGTGTATCTGGGTGAGCTGGGCAAGGACAATAACACAATAAAACGTAACCTTCCCACCCCATGACATGGAAAGAGCCGCAGTTGGCTGGTGTAAATCGGATTCTAGGCTCCGCGTTTGCGTTGCTTATACAGCTTTAAAGGTAAATTGTGCTGGGAAATTGTGCTAGAGGCAGCTGAGCAAAGGACCAGTGCAAACAGGAGAACAGTGTGTCCAACGCACACATCCCAGAGACACACACCAACACACACACAAGCCCAAAGGAGTCAAAACCTTACTAATGTACCATGTACCAGAGCGGGAGAAGCTTCTTGGATGACGAGTGAAATGTCTTCTAAGAAAAACCTCTTCTTCTTCTTCTTCTTCTTCTTCTTCTTCTTCTTCTTCTTCTTCTTCTTCTTCTTCTTCTTCCCCTTCCTCTTCTTGCTCTTCTTCTTCTTCTTCTTCTTCTTCTTCTTCTTCTTCTTCTTCTTCTTCTTCTTCTTCCCCTTCCTCTTCTTGCTCCTCCTCTTCTTCTTCTTCTTCTTCTTCTTCTTCTTCTTCTTCCCCTTCCCCTTCCTCTTCTTGCTCTTCTTCTTCCTCCTCCTCCTCTTCTTCCTCTTCTTCTTCTTCTTCCTCTTCCCCTTCCCCTTCTTGCTCTTCTTGCTCTTCTTCTTCTTCTTCTTCTTCTTCTTCTTCTTCTTCTTCTTCTTCTTCTTCTTCTTCCCCTTCCTCTTCTTGCTCTTCTTCTTCTTCTTCTTCTTCTTCTTCTTCTTCTTCTTCTTCTTCTTCCCCTTCCCCTTCTTGCTCTTCTTCTTCTTCTTCTTCTTCTTCTTCTTCTTCTTCTTCTTCTTCTTCTTCTTCTTCTTCTTCTTCCCCTTCCCCTTCCTCTTCTTGCTCTTCTTGCTCTTCTTCTTCTTCTTCTTCTTCTTCTTCTTCTTCTTCTTCTTCTTCTTCTTCTTCTTCTTCTTCTTCTTCTTCCCCTTCCCCTTCTTGCTCTTCTTCTTCTTCTTCTTCTTCTTCTTCTTCTTCTTCTTCTTCTTCTTCTTCTTCTTCTTCTTCTTCCCCTTCCCCTTCTTGCTCTTCTTCTTCTTCTTCTTCTTCTTCTTCTTCTTCTTCTTCTTCTTCTTCCCCTTCCCCTTCCTCTTCTTGCTCTTCTTGCTCTTCTTCTTCTTCTTCTTCTTCTTCTTCTTCTTCTTCTTCTTCTTCTTCTTCTTCTTCTTCTTCCCCTTCCCCTTCCCCTTCCTCTTCTTGCTCTTCTTCTTCTTCTTCTTCTTCCTCCTCCTCTTCTTCCTCCTCTTCTTCTTCCTCTTCTTCTTCCTCCTCCTCCTCCTCTTCTTCTTTCTTGTTGTTTGTTATTGTTATTATTGTTGTTGTTGTTGTTCTTCTTCTTCATATATATATACCAGGGTGATTCAACACAAAATGTAACCCTTCCCTGGTACAGAGCTGAAGGGATTGGATACTGTAGCCTAGAGGATAATTCTCTGCCTTACAAGGCAAAGGTTGCAGGTTCAAGTCCCAGTGGGTATGGCTAGCTGATGAGGCCAAAATAAGGCCGAAATAGATCTATCCTAGTCTCCCTTAATTTTCAAATTCAGCTTAAACATGTGACACATACAGATAGAATTGTCGGCTATCAATAAAATTAACTGCCTTGGAAATGGCCCTGGGTTGGGCCGAGAGGCAAAAAAGGAGCTGTGATGTTCCTTCAATATACCAGGGTGATTCGACACAAAATGTAACCCTTCCCTGGTACAGAGCTGAAGGGATTGGATACTGTAGCCTAGAGGATAATTCTCTGCCTTACAAGGCAAAGGTTGCAGGTTCAAGTCCCAGTGGGTATGGCTAGCTGATGAGGCCAAAATAAGGCCGAAATAGATCTATCCTTGTCTCCCTTAATTTTCAAATTCAGCTTAAACATGTGACATATATATATATATATATAATATTTTTGCTGAATATTTAAAATTAAGGGAGACTAGGATAGCACTATTTCGGCCTTGTTCTGGCCTCATCAGCTAGCCATACCCTTACTGGGATTTGATCCTGGGGCTTCTGCCTTGTAAGGCAGAGAATTAGGGCCTAGAGGTTAATTCTCTGCCTTACAAGGCAGAAGCCCCGGGATCAAATCCCAGTGAGGGTATGGCTAGCTGATGAGGCCAGAACAAGGCCGAAATAGCGCTATCCTAGCCTCCCTTAATTTTAAATATTCAGCAAAAATATGTGATACATACAGAACATAGTTTGTTGGCTATGAATAAATTAACTGCCTTGAAATGGCCCTGGGTTGGGCCTAGAGGCAAAAAGGAGCTGTGACGTTCCTTCAATACACCAGGGTGATCCAACAGAAACACACACACTCACCCCCACACACAGACACATATGTATATCACATGTTTTTGCTGAATTTTTAAAATTAAGGGAGAAACATATATATGTTTCTCTCTCTCTTTGTCTCTCTGAATGCATGTTTTAAAGAAGAGAGTGGACAGCCACTTGTTTCAAATAGTATAGATCTCCTGCTTGAGCAGGGGGTTGACTAGAAGACCTCCAAGGTCCCTTCTAGCTCTATTCTGATTAAAATGCGACAATGCTGGGGTGTGTGTATGTGACTTCAGCTTTGGCAAAGTCTAGTTCATTTTTTTTCCCCCTCCCCAGCTTTTAAACAACATCATTTGCTGGGCCCTCCCATTAAGGCAGCTTCGCCCATATCCCCATACAGTTAATGACTGCTTAAAAATAATTAGATAAGCAGTTGGTGTTTAGGGAAGTAGCTTAAATGTGTTAGTTAATAGCCATGGGTATTATTATTATTATCTGTTCACCACCATGTGAAGTCACAGCTGCCAGTTCTTTTAACTGCCGTTGGTCTTCGTGGGCACTGCGTTCAGCCCGAGAACCTAGGATGCTGTAATGTATCGAGTGTTGTACCTTTGCAAATCCAAACTTTGTGGTCTTTTTGCAACTGACAAATGGAAACTTTGTTAGAACATAAGAACATCAGAAGAGCCATGCTGAATCGGGCCAACGCCCACCGAGTCCAGCATGTTTCACCATCACTCCGCAGTCTGCATTGGCTGCCGATCAATTTCCGGTCACAATTCAAAGTGTTGGTTATGACCTTTAAAGCCCTTCATGGCACTGGACCAGAATATCTCCGAGACCGCCTTCTGCCGCACGAATCCCAGTGACCGATTAGGTCCCACAGAGTGGGCCTTCTCTGGGTCCCGTCAACTAAACAATGTCGGTTGGCGGGCCCCAGGGGAAGAGCCTTCTCTGTGGCGGCCCCGACTCTCTGGAACCAACTCCCCCCAGAGATTAGGACTGCCCCTACTCTCCCTGCCTTCCGTAAACTCCTTAAAACCCACCTTTGCCGTCAGGCATGGGGGAACTGAAACACCTCCCCCGGGCATGTTCAATTTATACATGGTATGTTTGTGTGTGTGTTTGTTAGTAAATGGGGTTCTTTTTAAATCTTTTTAAATATTTTAAATCTATTTGGATTTGTTATGATTCGCTGTGTCTTGTTGTGAGCCGCCCCGAGTCTGCGGAGAGGGGCGGCATACAAATCTAAATAATAATAATAATAATTCTGTGTCCCACAGTGGCCCACCAATTGTCCATGGGGATCTTGAGCAGAAAGAGAAGGCAAGACCCTCCCTTTCCCCTGACCCCCAACAAATGGTACTCAAGGGAACCCTGCCTGCCTCAACCAACATAGAAGTGGCACGTGGACATCAGTTTCAATAACCACCCATGATACACTTGGCATCTACAAATCTGTCTAATCCTGCCTTGAAGCTATCTAGGCTGACAGCTGTCATGAACTCTTCTGGAAGTGAATTCCATAAACCAATGACCCTTTGGGTGAAGAAATATTTCCCTTGATTTGTCCTCACTTTCTCACCTATGAGCTTTAGGGAGTGGCCCCTTGTCCTAGTATTGTGTGATAGAGAAAATATTTTTTTCTCTATCCACCTTTTCTATCCCCTGCATGATTTTACACACTTCAATCAAGTCACCGCTTCAACGCCGTCTTTCAAGGCTGAAGAGACCAAGGCGTTGCAACCTGGTTTCATAAGGGAGGGGCTCCATTCCCTTGACCATTCTTGTTGCTCTGTTCCAGTTTTGAAATCCAATTTATTTATTAAACTTATATGCAGCCATCTCAATGTCAAGCAACTCTAGGGTGGCTTGCAAGATCATAAAACCGATAAACAGAATCCCATACAAAGAGCATCACTGGTGAGATTTAGGTAACGTGTAGGATTTTTTTTGGTAGTTTTTTCTTTTTTCTTTTCAACACTTATCCATACAAATGTCAATGCATATACCTTACCTACATATTACAAATAGTATACTACTCCAAAAAAATAATCAACTAACCAACCCTAGATCTGAATGAATGAAGTATTCTCATTGAATACTTTGTTCTGTACAAAGTTGAATGTGCTGACAACGTGTGAAATTGATTGTCCATCAGTGTTGCTTCCCAAGTGGACAGTTTGATTTCACAGAAATTTGATTTACTTGGAGTTTTTAAAAAATTTAAGTGTTCCCTTTTATAAAAAAAATATTTTTATTTGGAATTTTCAAAAGTTTTACATACATGCATAGAAACAAAAAACAATAAGATAAATAGATACAGGGAAAAAGAAAATATTAGATAAGGAGAAGGGGGAAAAACCTAAACAAACAAATAACAAAAAATATCCCCAATATTGTGTTGTTTAAGTGTTTCTTTTTTTTTTTTTGAGCAGTATATAAAGCAGATGACTGAAGATTTGTTTTTGGGTTCTTAGAGTAATCAACCTTGCCTCAAGATTGCCCACAGAAATCCAGCTTATATATCACACAGCAGGCCAAACAGATCAGCAATTACCTTGACCCTCCAAGACCTTAATTAAATCTGATATCGCCTCGCTTATTTGCATCTGTTTTTAATGTTATTGTTCTTTGATTTTTGGTTCTTCTTCTTTGGAGGGAGTTGGCCTTCAATGGATCCTTGTTTGTTTTTTGTTTTTTAAAAACCACAATATTACAAACAGATAGATTGTCCCTGTTTTTTTTTTTAAAAAAAAATGTTCTTTTTCATTTGAGCTACAGATAAATTCGTGTTATTTCACCCCAGCCAAACCCTTCAGGAAAGAATAACGACTGAAAAACACAGCAGGGCCTATCAAATAAACAAATGGATAAAATCTAATAAAAACTGCTGTAAGGGTCAGAAGTGAAATTATTATTATTATTATTATTATTATTATTATTATTATTTATTAGATTATTTATTTATCTATCAGATTATTTATTTATTTGTTTATTTATTTGTTTATTTATTTGTTTGTTTGTTTATTTATCTATCTATCTATCTATCTATCTATCTATCTATCTATCTATCTATCTATCTATCTATTTATTTATTTGTCAGATTTGTATGCCGCCCCTCTCCGCAGACTCGGGGCGGCTCACGGCAATAACAATACAATGTAAAAAAAATCTAATATTTAAGTTAATTTAAAAACCCCAATTTAAAACCAATCATACATACTAGCGTACCATGCATAAATTTTATAAGCCTAGGGGGAGGGAAAGTGTCAATTCCCCCATGCCTGACGACAGAGGTGGGTTTTAAGGAGCTTACGAAAGGCTAGGAGGGTGGGGGCAACTCTGATATCTGGGGGGAGTTGGTTCCAAAGGGTCAGGGCCGCCACAGAGAAGGCTTTTCCCCTGGGTCCCGGCAAACGACATTGTTTAGTCGACGGGACCCGGAGAAGGCCAAGTGGAATGCGCCCATGCAAAACATGCACTTCCGAACCGGTAGGGAACGTGTTCTGTCTGGCCGGATCAATAATTAGAAAGCAAACCCACACACGCTGGAAATATTCGATCGAAGCAAAAAGATTATTATTACACACAGTCCAGCAAGAAATAAGTACATTTTAAGGCATTTCAAGCTGACAGCGTTTCCGTTTACAGAGCATAGATAACACTCCGGGATGCAGGCCAGCTAAAGTCATAAATCTTCACTAATTAGGTGTCTATGGGATTTTTCACTTCACTTGCTGTTCTGACCTTAACCATCTACTGTAAAAGCAGGTACTAGAATCCAGGAAATCAGGAAAAGTCTCTCGAGGCACCAACTTCGTGATGAACTTTGCTTGTCACATCTCTTCTCCCATCAGCCTGTCCTATATATATTGACAGGGTGTGGTTAAATGTCCCATAGATCTAATCAAAGTCTAGAACCTCTGCTAGAGACATATTCATGCCTGGCTGTCATTCTTCTGACCCTCGCATCTAAGAGAGGGTCCTCAAAGTCCCCATCATCCTCTGACTCAGACAATATGGGGGTTCTACAGTCTCTGGTGGTTCCCCAGTCTCCAATTCCCCTTCACTCTCACTCTTAGACTCAGGTGGCAAGAACACTGGCCTGAGATACCAGTATTTCTCCATCTCCTGGTCCTCAAAATGAGCGAGACATGGACCAATCACAACAGAAGGTAAGTAGATTTTACCGCTGCTCATGATTCGTGCTTGAGGGTGTGTGTGTGTAGCTACTGGGGATTGTAATTTTGGGAAATTGATTCCCCTCGGCCGTCCCATTTTATGTATGGCTTATTTGGGTTGTATGACCTTTAAAGTGTTGGTTAGGACCTTTAAAGCCCTTCATGGCATCGGACCAGAATACCTCCGAGACCGCCTTCTGCTGCACCAATCCCAGCGACCGATTAGGTCCCACAGAGTGGGCCTTCTCCGGGTCCCGTCAACTAAACAATGTTGGTTGGCGGTCCCCAGGGGAAGAGCCTTCTCTGTGGTGGCCCCGACTCTCTGGAACCAGCTCCCCCCAGAGATTGGAACTGCCCCTACCCTCCTTGCCTTTCGTAAACTCCTTAAAACCCACCTTTGTCGTCAGGCATGGGGGAACTGAGACATCTCCCCCGGGCCTATTCAATTCAATTTATGTATGGTATGCTTGTATGTATGTTTGCTTAAATAATGGTTTTTTTAAAATATTTTAAATTGTAAATTATTAGATTTGTCATGAACTGTTTTATTGTGTTGTGAGCCGCCCCGAGTCTATGGAAAGGGGCGGCATACAAATCTAATAAATAGTAATAATAATAATAATAATAATAATAATAATAATAATAATTGTTTTTAAAGTAAGGGTTTTAACTGTTCTGTTTTTAATCATTGGATTTGTATTGTGTATTGTTGTGAGCCACTCCGAATCTTTGGAGAGGGGCGGCATACAAATCTAATAAATAATAACAATAATAATTTGAGAGGCTGAAGGCACCAGGTGTTGCTACCTGTGTGACCTATTTAGCGAAACAGGAGAAGTAGCCCCGGTAGCAAGACGTAACATGGAGACCTGCCAAAACCAGCTTCGGAGCACAAGAGCAGCTGCTAATTGCAGACAATCTCGTATTAAATTTGTTCTTCCTCCTGTTAATCTTCCCTATTAAGCTCTCCTCAATTGATCCCATCAGCAAGATGCTGCATCAGGCATCAGAAGGGAAGGCCAAGTTGGCTCTGGATTCATGCTGTAGGTCTCCAAGAGTTAACAAGATCACAGTTGGGTCAGAAGTTCTCCAAATTGTCCATTTTTGCAGCTTGCATTGGTCTAAGGACAGATGTTGATCTACCAGGGTACACATTTCCAAATCAGGGCTCCGTCCCAGCCACAAAGTCCTCAAAAGCCAAGAAAACATCTTCTTGTGATTGTTGACCGCTGAGACTGGGGGCAACATGTGCAGTTTTTATGACCTGGCCTATGTCAAGATTATTTAAGATTTGGAGAAATTCATTTGGATTAAAGGAGGACGTTCCCGGCAGTTAAAACAATTAATCATATCCATTTTAAAGATGAGTAAAAGTATAATCTGAAATGTAACAATGTCCTGTTTTAGTATTAAGATAAGGCAGCTGAGTTAAACCCTGACTTAGTCATGTTTGGAGTAGATTTGTATTTATTTATTTTTCAAGTATATATTAGTAGTATACAGAGAAATAACACTGTTTATATACTGGTATGAATAAGAGAGAATTTTGAGAGTGATATTGGGACTAATAAGAGAGAAACTATTTAAATAATGTTGTGGTTCAGCCTGAGGCAGATCAAAGACCAGCTGCGTCTCTGCTGGCTCCATGCTCGGATGAGGATGACAGCGAAGAGGAGGGGGCTGGGCAGTCGGACGGGGGAGAGTATAGTCAGGAATGTGACAAGGAAGAACAGCATGGGAGTCCCGGGGAGGGGCTCTCCCCAGCCAGTAGCTTGGAGTCTTTGGAGTCATTAGGTGATGAAGCACAAGCTGTCATTAACATGCGACAGAGACGTCTAGATCAAAGGAAGGATCAATTGAAGAAATATTATCAGCATTGAATAAGGAACACCAGGGCTTGGGTGTGGTCCTCATTAGCAGGGAAGGGTTTATAAGGCAGGCAAGCTCTTGAAGCCATGTGGAGTGTTATCAGTTTGGAGTTGCTGTAACCTGCATTGTTTTCTCGGCGTCTCTGTTCCTGGCTCGTGGCCCAGCAGTCTTGAAGAACCGTGGGAGGTTTACGTCTGTTATCTACAGCCTCGTCTTGGCAGCAAGAATCCTATATTGATGCATGGACAATTGCCTTCGTGCATATATTTGGAGTTCCAGTGTTTTCCTGCTTTGTAAGGACATTTTCTGTTAGCTTCGTTTCTCTTGAACATTATAAAACTGTATTTGAATTTTACCGGTGTGTCTGGCTTATCTTTTTGGGTTGGTCATAGCTTCCGGAGTGACCCAGACAGAACAAATAATAGTTTAAAAAATAGTTTAATAAGAGAGATCTATAATTGGGAGGAGTTAGTGTGACTACATGGAAGAAAACTTTCTGGCATTAATATACTGCCATAATGTACATTTCTCCAATTCTTTGCTATTTCTATGGGTCACACACACATGCGCAGAAATACACAACAAACGGTATATATCATCTACATATATCTCCGAGTTTTCGGAGAGGGGCGGCATACAAATCCAAATAATAAAATAAATAAAATAAAATTGTTTGCTGTTTTCTAGGAGGCAAATTGCTGGGAGGCAGAGGCAAAAAAAATTTCCTTGTTTTCCTCCCCCAAAACTAAGGTATGTCTTATATTCTAAAAATTACGATACTTTACTGGGTATAATGGGAAAAAAACCACAAGAAGGAAATACAATACTTCATTAAACATATTATAATTGGCGGCGAGGATAATCTATAAACAGTATTGGAAAAATGATGGTATACCAAAAGATGAAGAAATAATAAGCAAAATTTTGGCATATGCAGAAATGGAGAAATTGACAAAAGAAATGAGAGGAAAGGAAGAGATGGAATATTAATTAACTATACAAATGTTAGAGGATAGAATGAAGAAGTAAAAGGACGTATATTAGAGGCAAGTTAAAAGTGAGGAAACAAGAGCTCTAACAACTTTAGCTATTACAATAAATATGTAATGGAATGCATTATAGAAAGTATAAGAAACAAGAGATATAAATATGTTAAGAACCAGGGATGCAAAATGTAAAATGTACTATGTAAATATTTAAGAGGGAGAGTTTAAAATGTTGATACGCAGTGAGGGAGACTTTTTGTAAAAGGGGAATGTGATCCCCTCCTGTTCTGTTTTATATTTGTTTTATATGTGTCTTTGTTGGCGGCCTTACGGCTCTTAAATTAAAAAAAAATAAAACAAAAACCAATTAATCGGTGGAACAATTTGCCTCTAAGGGTGGAAGCTAATCAAGGAGAGATCAATCAATTCCCAGACAATGAGGACAATTAATCAGCAGAACGGCTTCCCACCAATTCTGGAGGCTTTTAAGAAGAGATTGAGCCGGAGAGGGGCGGCATACAAGTCTAATAAATTATTATTATTATTATTATTATTATTATTATTATTATTATTATTATTAGTCTGAAATGGTATAGAGCAGGGGCGTCAAGCTGAATTTATTTTTAATTTTTTTTAAAAAATAAATGTTTATTTTTTTTAAAAAGACTTATTTATTTACTCACTTACTTACTTACTTACTTACTTACTTACTTACTTACTTACTTACTTACTTACTTACTTACTTAGTTACTTACTAATTAGACTTGTATGCCGCCTTTCTCCGAGGACTCGGGACGGCTCACAGCATATAATATAACAATATAACACAGAGGCAAATCTAATTAAATTTTAAATTACAGTCTAAAAAAATCCAACATTAAACACAATCATACCAGTTCAATAATACAACATATATCTCGTTTTGTTGACCAGGGGTCTGAGAGCTAATTGCCCCAAGCCTGGCGACATAGGGGAGTCTTAAGACTCTTACGGAAGGCGAGGAGGGTGGGGGGGAGTTGATTCTGTGGGACATTATTGGTCGCTGGGATTTGTGTGGCAGAAGGTGGTCCCAGAGGTATTCTGGTCCGATGCCATGTAGGACTTTATAGGTCATTACTAGTAATGGGTGAACTGAACCCACACAATTTGGGTCCGTACCGAATTTTGCGGTGTTCGGTATGCCGAACACGAACACGAAATTTTTTCAAACTTCGGGGTCGTGTTCGGTGTTCGGAGCTTTGATGTCACCGGCAGGTTGCTAAGGACGCCAAGGTGATCACTTCCTGGATTCCATGGAATCCAGGAAGTGATCACCTTGGCGTCCTTAGCAACCTGCCAGTGACATCAAGGCTCCGCCCCCGGAATCTCTTCATGGGAAGGATTCCCCGTTCGGGTTCGAGTTCGGGTTCGGCCGAATTTTGCGTAAAGTTCGTCCGAACTTGCCGAACACGAACACCATTAGGTTTGCCCATCACTAGTCATGACCAACACTTTGAATTATGACCAGAAACTAATCGGCAGCCAGTGCAGGCCACAGAGTGCTGGAGAGACATGGGCAAATCTAGGTAACCCATGTGTTCTGTCTGGGTCACTCCAGAAGCCAATAGCAACCCAAAAAGAGAAGCCAGACACACTGGTAAAAGGCAAAGGCAGTTTTATAAAATTCAAGAAAAACACAGGTAACAGAAAATGTCTTTACAAACAGGAAAACGCTATATCTTCAGATATAGCCACGAAGGCAAAAGTCCATGCAGCAATACAGAATTCTTGCTACCAAGCCGAGGCTGTAGATAGCAGACCTACACCTCCCACGGGTCTTCCAAAGCTGCTGGGCCACAAGCCAGGAACAGAGACGCCGAGAAACAAGACAGGATAACGCAACTCCAAACTGATAACACTCCACATGGCTTCAAGGGCTTGCCTGCCTTTTAAACCCTGCTAAGGAGGACCACACCCAAGCCCAGCTGTTCCTAATTCAGTGCTGGTAATACTTCTTTAATTGCTCCTTTCTTTGATCTGACCATCTCTGTCGCATGTCAATGACGGCTTGAGCTTCATCACCTAATGACTCCAAACTACTGGTTAGGGAGAGCCCCCCCCCCCCCCGGGGCTCTCATGCTGTTCTCCTTCATCCCATTCCTGACTTTCCTCTCCCCCGTCCGACTGGTCAGCCCCCTCCTCTTCGCTGTCATCCTCCTCCGGGCATGGAGCCAGCAGAGACACAGCCGGTCCCTGAGCAGCCTCAGGCTGAACCACAACACCATGATAGCTCTCTTGGCCACATACTGCCCTCTCCATCTCCCCAGAGGCAGCAGCAGGGGTGGGCCACTGCCCGGATGGAGGGTGGGAACTCAGTGGGGTAGCGGAAATGAAGCTCCACCCCAGAGCACCCAATTTGCACTGAAAGAGGTTGAAAGAAAATGCAGGGTGCCCTGCATAAGCCACGCCCACAGCGTGGTAGTCAAAACTTTGGTAGCCCTTCACTGGGCGCCAGTAGTAGCCCCCCCATGAAAGGATCTGAGCGGGAGAAACGGGAAAGAAATTCTCAACCTCTCTGAGAAAAACAGGAGCCCAATTCCCAGGGAAAGAGCCCCCTGGAGAAATCCAGCAGCCGAAGTTGGCACGGCGTTATCTCAAATGCCAAGTGAGCCACGGAGGCCATTTGTGGCCGCGATTTCCCCCTCGGCGGTGAGTCACGCTGTGTTTCTATTTATAAGGAGTAGCGACTGAGTTAATACACATCTATCCGCCACATCGCACACCTCGGTGTAATAAATTAGTCACGTCTTCCATTGTCACTTTCAGGGCGACACTTAGGGGCCCGATCGGATCCCTTTTCATAAAGGGGAAAAATTACCCAGATTGGCACTCTGCCACAAGGGGGTGGGCACAGGCTCCCGGTGGGTGAGGCATCTGCCGGGCCCCCTGTTTAGAACCAACCAAATGGGATGGCGAATCAGTCTCTGCCATGCTCTGCTTTTTTTGGAATGGGGGAGAAATTGGAAGGGAGGGAGAGGGGGAAGGATGGGAGAGAGGGGAATGGGGAGTGGGAAGGAAGAGAGGGAGGAAAGAGGGAAGGAAGGAAGGAGGAAGGGAGGGAAAGAAGGAAAGAGGAAGGGAGAGAAAGGAGGAAGGAGCAAGGGAGAGAAAAAAGGAAGGGAAAAGGGAGGAAAAGAAGGAAGGAAGAAGGGAGGGAAAGAAGGAAGGAAGAAAGGAAGGAGGAAGGGAGAGCAGGAAGGAAGAAGGAACGGAGGGAAGGAAGGAGGAAGGAGCAAGGGAGAGAAAAAAGGAAGGGAAAAGGGAGGAAAAGAAGGAAGGAAGAAGGGAGGGAAAGAAGGAAGGAAGAAAGGAAGGAGGAAGGGAGAGCAGGAAGGAAGAAGGAACGGAGGGACGGAAGGAGGAAGGGAGGGAAAGAAGGAAGGAGGAAGGGAGGGAAAGGAGGAAGGAGGAAGGGAGGGAAAGAAGGAAGGAGGAAGGGAGAGAAAGTAGGAAGAAGGAAGGGGAGGGAAAGAAGGAAGGAGGAAGGGAGGGAGGGCAGGAGGATGGGAGGGAAGGAAGGAGAAAAAGGTGGGAATGGAGGGAGGGAAATAGGGAGCAGGAAGGGAGGGAGGAAAGACAGAAGGGAGGAAGGAGGAAAGGAAGGGAAGAAAGGAAAGAAAGAGAAATAGAAAGAAGGAAGAAGGGAAGAAGAAAGGAAGGAGAGAGGGAGGGAAGGAAAGGAGGAAGGAAGGAAGGAAATACAGAGAAATAGGAGGGAAGAAGGGAAGGGAAGAAGAAAGGAAGGAGATAGGGAAGGAGGAAAGGAAGGGAGGGAGGGAGGAAGGAAGGAGAAATAGAGGGAGGGAAGGGAGGGAGGGAGGGGGGAGGGCACCAGAACCCAAACGCCGAAACCCTTTTTGCCAAATTGGGAGCTGGATGTCTCTTTTTTAATTAATCTGACTCGACTTCAGAGGGAAGAGTCAATTAAGATCCTGTATTTAACACATCTGAGGAAGACGGGGAATATAAATCATACGGTTGGAGAGAAGTGGAGGTTTGCTTTGGGCTCCACGCCACGGTCACTGCAGTCGCTATGGCAACCGCTGGGAGAGAGGCCTGTCACAAAAGCAGAAGCAGAAACTGAATCAATGCCGGGAGTGGGAAAGCTGCTGGGGGGGACGGGGGGGGGGCAGAACTGGAACACTTCCCACCGCCTCCAGCAGAGGGCGCCATGCCCCCCAGAAGATCAAGGGGAAAGAGGAGAGGCAGAACTGGAACACTTCCCGCTGCCTCCAGCAGAGGGCGCCATGCCCCCCAGAAGATCCAAGGGAAAGCTTGCTTTCCCTTTGATCTTCTGGGGGGCATGGCACCCTCTGCTGGAGGCGGCGGGAAGTGTTCCAGTTCTGCCCCTTCTCTCTGTTTGCTCCCCCCATTCATGTTGACCCTCCGCTCTGCTGTCAGGGCTCCTTTAAGGTCACTGCCTTTTTCTGGGAGCCCCCAGGCTTTAAGCCCCCCCCCCCAGGAGGGTGCAGGCAGCTTGGCAGAGGGATGCCAGGCCTACTCTAGATCCAGGGTCTTGTTGTGTGCCGTTCCCATGGGAGCATAGTTCAAGCTCGCTGCTTCCATCTAGAAGGCCAAGGTGCCGGGGCGAGGAGATGGGGTGGGTGGGCAGAGAGGCCTTGGGGGTCTCCCCGGGCTTCTAAGTCAGAGAGGAGGAGGAGGAGGAGGAGGAGAGGATGGGGAGCAATCGGGGGTGGGATGGTGGTGGTGGGAACCATCTCCCTGTCTGAAATCTGTCTGCGTTCTGCAGCTGAGCACTCGGAACACAGATGGGCGCTGAAATCAGATAGCCTGCTTATGTTCTTATTGGCATTCTTGATCGACCTATTTTTAGGAAGGG
Organism: Erythrolamprus reginae; assembly: GCF_031021105.1. Classification (NCBI taxonomy): domain Eukaryota; kingdom Metazoa; phylum Chordata; class Lepidosauria; order Squamata; family Dipsadidae; genus Erythrolamprus; species Erythrolamprus reginae. The sequence continues at coordinate 5,318,079 of NC_091959.1, read as the reverse complement.
AGGGAGAGAGAGGGAATGAGGAAGGGAGGGAGGGAAGGAGAGAGTTAAGGGGGAGGCAGGCAGGAAGGAAGGAAGACAGGAAGGAAGGGAGGGAGGGAGGGAGGGAGAGATGAAGGGAAGAAGGAAGGAAGGAGGGAGCAAGGAAGAAAGGGACAGAAGGGAGGAAGGAAGGAAGGGAGAAAGGAAAGAAGGAAGGAAGGAAAGAAGGGAAAGAGTAAGGGAGAAAGGGAGAGAAGGGAAGGAAGCAAGGAAGGAAGGGAGAGAGGAAAGAAGGGAGGGAGAGAGGAAGGAAAGAAGGAAGATATGAAGAAAGGAAGAGAAGGGAACGAGGAAGGAACTGAGGAGGAAAGCAGGGAGGGAGGGAGGAAGAGAGAGGGAGAGGAAGAGAGAGTGGGAGGGAGGAATGAAGGAAGAAAGGAAGGAAGGAAGGCAGGGAGTTAAGGGAAGGGAGCAAGGAAAGAAAAGATAGAGAGGAAGGAAGGGAGAGAGGGAATGAGGAAGCAATGAAGGAAGGGTGGGAGGGGGTGAGGGAAGGACAGTTCTTCCTCTTCCTCCTCCTTCTGTATTCTCTTAATGACCCACATCTTTGACAGGTTGGCTGATGGGGAACCGTCAGGCCAAAGAGCTGACAAATACTTTTTGAAATGTGGGGCATAAATTGCAACTCATATTTTTTTCTTCTTTTTCAGGTGCGTCTGCGGTTAGCAGCTTGTCACAATTTCTTCCCGGGTTTCCTGAAAGAAGACATTTGTCAAAGGGGAGAGAGAGGTTCCCTTCAAAGAAAAATACACATCACACAGGAAAAGGGCGGCTAGGGCTGTCATAAAACGGGAGGTGTCCACTGTTGATCTCATGACTGGATAATTGTGAGCACCAAAAGAGAACAATTCTGGAATTCCTGCTCAAACACGACACCAAAAAGGGAGAAGGATATTGAAGAAGCAAGGATCGATTAATTTATTTTAATTTAATGTATTTCTATGCTGCCCGGCCCTCAGATATGGCTCCATGTGACACCTGTGGCATACATGCCATAGGTTTGCCATCATTGGCCTAGCAATATATATTAAGAACCTGAGAAGAGCCCTGCTGAACTGGGCCAAAGCCCACCGAGTCCAGCATTCTGTGTCCCACAGTGGCCCACCAACTCTCCATGGGGATCTTGAGCAGAAAGAGAAGGCAAGACCCTCCCTTTCCCTTGACCCCCAACAAATGGGACCCAAGGGAAACCTACCTGCCTCAATCAACATAGAGGCGGCATTTGGACATCCGTTTCAATAAGGGAGAGGAGGAAGGAAGGAAGGAAGGAAGGAAGGAAGGAAGGAACATAAGAAGAGCCCTGCTGAATCAGGCCAAAGCACATCGAGTCCAGCATTCTGTGTCCCACAGTGGCCCACCCATTGTCCATGGGGATCTTGAGCAGATAGAGAAGGCAAAACCCTCCTTTCCCTTGACCCCCAACAAATGGTACCCAAGGGCATACTACCTGCCTCAACCAACATAGAGGCAGCACATGGACATCCGTTTCAATAAGGGAGAGAAGGAAGGAAGGAAGGAGAAGGAAAGAAAAAGGAAGGAAAGAACATAAGAACATAAGAAGGGCCATGCTGAATCAGGCCAAAGCCCATCGAGTCCAGCATTCTGTGTCCCACAGTGGCCCATCCATTGTCCATGGGGATCTTGAGCAGAAAGAGAAGGCAAAACCCTCCTTTCCCTTGACCCCCAACAAATGGGACCCAAGGGAACCCTACCTGCCTCAACCAACATAGAGGCGGCACATGGACATCCATTTCAATAAGGGAGAAAAGGAAGGAAGGAAGGAGGGAAGGAGGGAAGGAAGGAAGGAAGGAACATAAGAACCTAAGAAGAGCCCTGCTGAATCTGGCCAAAGCCCTTCGAGCCCAGCATTCTGTGTCCCACAGTGGCCCACCAATTGTCCATGGAGATCTTGAGCAGAAAGAGAAGGCAAAACTCTCCCAAAACCCTCCCCACCAATGGTATAGTTTGGGTGTGGACTGGATGTTTATTCACCACGTTATGGACTGGGAAGATGACTTAGGTGGAGGCAATGGGGTGGTTTTTTGGGGCGAAAGGCCTGTGCTTTGTTCTCCTAACAGGTGCTTAGAATAATAACACCCTGGTTAGGTGTGCCTCTCGGTCAATAATTTATCTCCAGCCGGGCTGCCATAAAGTGATGAGGATGTGATAGAAGTTGTTTAGAAGTTATTAAGCGATGGAGACAAAGCTCTAGCCTAATAAGTACAGAGGCTTTCGAAAATAGAAATTGATGGGGGGAGAAGGGGGAGACAAGGAACAGGCAAGGGCAGGGAATGGATCCTGGTGGCAAAGAGGATAAATTAATCACCAGAGGAACACAAGATTAATATTAATGAGCTTTCCGTTCTGAAGCTGAATGTCAGGGTTGAAAGTGACCCCGTGCTGGAGGAGAATTGAAGGAGAAGGAGGGATAAGAGATTCGATTGCAGACAAAAGCCGTTTGTAATGCAGGAAAGGCCGGGCTAGGGATGAAAAGCGATGGGGATACTATAGCCCTTCCTCTAAGGCAGAGGTCTTCAAACCTGGCAAGTTTAAGACTTGTGGACTTCAACTCCCAGAGTTCTCCAGCCACCTACTGACCTGCCCCACTGGTTCACATCATGACATTTTGCATAAGTGCATTCCCTCGTGCAACTTAGCTTGTGCACTAAGTCCATATTATTATTATTATTTGTTGTGGTTAGCTCTGGCCCTGCTCCTGCCCCAAGGACTGTGGATGTGGGGGAGACATCCACATGCTGCAGGTCTGTTTTGCCCCCGGTGGAATCTGCTGATGAAGGCTCCTCTGACCAAGAAGACATGAGTGACAGGGAGGAGGAGAGTGGGGCAGACAGCTCAGAAGGAGATCAATTATCTAGCTCCTCCTTGGATTCGGAACAAGAGTTAATGATACAGCCATGCATGCGGAGAGCGATGCATAGGCAGCAACAACTGAGAGATTATTATCAAAGAAAATGAGGCCACCTGTGGTTGGGTGGGGCTGTGGTCATTAGTGAGGCTGCTATAAATAGCAGCCTGTGGGTTTGGCCATTGTGGAGGATTATCTGATCGTTGTGTTTCGTGCCTGCCTTGCTGACTTTGACCTTTTGTGTGCTGATTTTTCCCCGCTTTGAAACTAAACCAGGGCAAAGTGTGTTTCACTTTGTGAAAGAAGAAGGACTGTGAATTGCCTCACAGCTGCAAGCTAAGTATCACAGAACTGATAAGGGACTTGTACAAATTACGTTTGTTTGGAGACGAGTGCTCTTTGCTATACCAAAAGAGGGCTTGGTTTAAGGGAATTTTCATTATAAAGAACATTGTTTTGAATTTTCAAACGTGTGTGTATCTGAAATTTGTACCTGTGAATTTTTGGTAGGATTCTACCATAGAGCCCGACAGAACAATTATTATTATTTTATTATTTATTAGATTTGTATGCCGCCCGTCTCCGGAGACTCAGAGCAGCTCACAACAACAGAACACAGTACAAATCCAATAATTAAAAACAATTTAAAACCCTTAATATAAAAACAGTCATACATCCCAGACAAACCATGCATAAATAAAACAGAGCAGCCCAGGGGAATCAATTTCCCCACGCCTGACGGCAGAGGTGGGTTTTAAGGAGTTTGCGAAAGGCAAGGAGGGTGGAGGCAGTCCTGATTCCAGAGGGTCGGGGCCGCCACAGAGAAGGCTCTTCCCCTGGGTCCCGCCAGACGACATTGGGACCTAATCGCTTCTCCTGATCTGGAAAACTTCGTTTTATTTTCCCCACACTGCCGTTGTTTCTCCTCCGAGCCTTTAGGCGGAAGGCAGGCGGTGATTGTCTTCGCTTCTGTTGACGTGAAGTGCTGAGAATAAGAAGCGAATATCGCTGCCTCCAGACAATGCAGGTTTTGCAGCAGCAAAAATTCCCTTTATTTTCACGCCATTAAAAAAAAAAAAAAAATCCAAGAGGAATGTTAACAAAGCCAAGTTAAAAAAAAAAAACCCGAAACCAAAACACCCAGTAGACAGATGCTTTCCACAGCACTGTCTATTGCTGAAGGGAAAGGGAAAACTAACAATAGCTTTTCAGTTTAACACCTGTTCCATTTCTCTAGGGTACTAAGAGGCAGCTGGAAAACCAGCCAGCTAGCCCTTCCCTTTAGAGGGCCCAAAGAAGCCCAGAGGCTCGGAGGAGTTGGAAAAAACAGCTACGGCATCCTAGAAGGAAACCTAGCTTTGGAGATGTCTCATCTATCATCTATCTGCTCAGTCACTCAAAGCATGGTTGTCCCAAAGATGTTTTTTTCAAGGGGCAGTCTTCTGTTCAGCGGTCTTTCAACAGAATAACTCCAGAGAGACCTGTTTTTTAATGCCACGTTTGGAAAAAAATGGCTTTTTTTATGGACCTCTTCCTAGAATAACTTATTTATGTGCAGGTTTTTCTATGGATAGACACAAGAGGACTCAGTTCAGCCCATGGTTTTTGACAAACCTCATAGATCCAGCCGCCAATTATCTATCTATCTATCTATCTATCTATCTATCTATCTATCTATCTATCTATCTATCTATCTATCTATCTATCATTTATCTATCTATCTATCTATCTATCATCTATCTATCTATCTATCATCTATCTATCTATCAATCATCTATCTATCTATCATCAAGCTTATCATCTATCTATCTATCTATCTATCATCTATCTATCTATCATCTATCTATCTATCATCAAGCTTATATCTATCTATCTATCTATCTATCATTTATCTATCTATCTATCTATCTATCATCTATCTATCTATCTATATATCATCTATCTATCTATCATCAAGCTTATCATCTATCTATCTATCATTTATCTATCTATCTATCTATCTATCTATCTATCTATCTATCTATCTATCATCTATCTATCTATCTATCTATATATCATCTATCTATCTATCTATCATCAAGCTTATCATCTATCTATCTATCTATCTATCATCTATCTATCTATCATCTATCTATCATCTATCTATCTATCATCTATCATCTATCTATCTATCTATCTATCTATCTATCTATCTATCTATCTATCTATCATCTATCTATCATCTATCTATCTATCTATCTATCTATCTATCTATCTATCTATCTATCTATTCTACCTACCTACCTACCTACCTTCCTACTCTCTGGGTGTTGGCTAGGGGAGGATATTTGACTTGCTGTTCTGATCCACAAGAATTTAATCTGCAGAGATGTATTTATGTTTCAGAACCACGGAGAGCTCAACTTGGGGGGGGATAGAGAATGTCTCTGGGGCAGATTTAACAGAATAACAGAATTGGAAGGGACCTTGGCGGTCTTCTAGTCCAACTCCCTTCTCAAGCAGCAGCTCACCATCATAAATCAGTTCCTGACTCATGAGAACAGCACATCTGTTTAAAACCAGGACAGGTAATACGTGTTATGGGTTCCCCAGTTTCTGCAGAGGTGAGCCAGCTGTGCCGATCCTGTTTTTACCGCTCAGGATGGCTACTACGTGGAGAACCTTGGTGTTATCACCTGTAACCTTGGAGAATTACATTAAACTCTGGATTTCCACCTCTTGGAAGAGCTGTGGATCACCTACTTTACAAGATTTATGGCTCTGTTAATGGATAGGCCAGTTTGCCCCTTGCTCTAAACCCTCTCTCAAGTTTGCATTTGCACTCGGAGGGAAATGAACAAGTTGTCAGCAACACTGGGAGGTAATTTACGAGCCAGGGTTGATCCTTACAGGAGCCACAGCCCCAAAGTGGCAGAGCTGAGAATAAACATTGCCGCTCGTTCCCACATCATTACTGATATGTTTCACTCAGTTTCCTTCCAAGGAGACACCAAATGTCCTTCAATATCTTTCGGGTGGACATTTGTGTCCCAAGTGTTGGTAATGATCTTTAAAGCCCTACATGGCATGGAGCCAGAATACATCCGGAACTGCCTTCTACCGCACGAATCCCAGCGGCTGATAAGGTCCCACAGAGTTGGCCTTCTCCGGGTCCTGTCGACCAAACAATGTCGTTTGGTGGGCCCCAGGGGAAGAGCCTTCTCTGTGGTGGCCCCAGCCCTCTGGAATCAACTCCCCCCAGAGATTAGAATGGCCCCCACCCTCCCTGTCTTTCGCAAATTACTCAAGACCCACCTTTATCACCAGGCATGGGGGAGTTAAGATATTCCTTCCCCCTAGGCCATTACAAGTTATGTATGGTATGTTTGTGTGTATGTTTGGTTTTTATAATAAGGGTTTTTAGTTGTTTTATTAATTGGATTGTACATGTTGTTTTTATAATTGTTGTTAGCCGCCCCGACTCTGCGGAGTGGGGCGGCATACAAATCCAATTAAAATAATAATAATAATAATAATAATAATAATAATAATAATAATAATAATAATAATAATAATAATTTCCTCAGGGCCCATAAGAAGCCACGAGGGGAAAAATAAATGTTTCCCCTCCCACTCAAATCCACCATCCCTTTGCAAGAAATATCCCCAGCTAGCCCTCCACACACTACCACAATTTCTGTTGCTAAATGAGACAATTCTTATGTGAGGTTTAACCTAAGCCAGTGTTTCTCAAATAGTGGGGTAGGGCCCCACAGGTAGACGTGATGTCAGAGGGGGCGCATGACCCTGGGGATGTGCTTTTTTTGACATGGGCAGTGGGGGTTTTTTTGCACCAAACAATAGCCCACCACACAGAGTAGGAGATATGAAGTGCATATAACAAACCCTTAAGAGACACCATGGAAAGATGTTTAACAGGGATGAAAAGAAAGGAGGAGAGAGACGGAGATGATGAGACAAAGGTAAGTCTCCTGAAAGCTAAACATTTGAAAACCATCGGAATTGACAAAATCTCCATCTGTCAATTGCAAAAGGCCGCTTTACTGGGATCGGCAAACATAATTCACCGCTACATCACGCAGTCCTAGGTGCTTGGGAAGCGCCCGACTGGTGATGAAATACGAAATCCGGCATAGTGATCTTGTTTGCTGTGTTGTATTGACAATAATAATAATAATAATAATAATAATAATAATAATAATAATAATAATAAATCAACCACTGATCTTAACTGGGCCTTAAAAGCCGAACACCTATAGAAGAGCGAGAGAACGACTCCAAGGGAAATATGAATTTGGCAAATAGATCAGGAGCTGATCAAATTTAGCAGTGATTTTAGAGAAGGCACCTGGAACTCTCTAAATCCTTGCCAGAGGGGAGGTTTACAACATGCTAGTTGCACAACTCTGCCTTGAATGAATAATTTGTGGGTTTAAGGGGACTATATGGAACAGCAGCAATCGGATGCGGTGGGAGTTCAGCTGGTTGCTTTAATTATTCTTAAAGGGGTTCAAAAGTGATTTTTAAATATCTTTTAATGTAGAGCAGGTGGAGGGAGGATAGCAGCCAATGTGTGTAATATGGAGCATCTGCAGAGGGAGACATAATATATCCAGATGTTGGCTGCAATTGCATGGTCCTTGCAAGTCAAAAATAGGGCTGAGCTTCATTTTTGCCGTGTTTTCATTAACATGCCCGTAGTCAGCAAAGGGATCCCAGAACATGTCTTAGTTTTCATCTGTGAGATTTCTGGAAAGCCTCCGCTACATTTGGCAATCATGACTAACCACGGTTGGTCAACCCTCAGATTAGTCTTCTTCCCCTTGGAAACTTGCAAAGCCCAAAAACAGCAGCTACAAAGAGATCAGAAGCTCAAATTGCGAAGACGCAAGCCAGCTTCGTGAGCCAAATTGCTGGATAGGTTGTCTCCAGCACACCAAAGTTCAAGTTAACCATGGTTTCTGGCAGAAGAGCCTAATTTAAGTTGGCTTGAGGATCAACGCCAGCTTTGGAAGTTTCATTGAAGACTACGTCTCAAAAACAAGGCAGAGCTAATGCCAATTTTCTGGGAAGATTTTAGGATTTGTAAGAGGTGGAGAGGGAGTCTTAAACACCGGGGTCAAAAGGCATTAAGCCAGGATGTCAAACGTTGGCAACTTTAAGACATGTAGACTTCAACTCAGTATGGCTGACTGAGGAATTCTGAGTTGAATTCTTTCGGCGCCAACTCAGGAAGTTCAAACTGCCCAAGGAGCTGCTGATCCAGTTCTACAGAGGAATCACTGAGTCTGTCATCTACATCTCCATAACTGTGTGATTTGGTTCTGCAACCCAACAAGACCCACGCAGACTTCAGAGGAGAATCAGAACTGCGGAAAAAACAATTGTGCCAACCTGCCTTCCATTGAGGACCTGTAGACTGCACGAGTCAAAAAGAGGGCGGTGGAAATATTTACTGGCCCTCGCATCCTGAACATAAACTGTTTCAATTCCTACCCTCAAAACGTCGCTACACCAAGACAACTAGACACAAGAACATTTTTCCCCCGAACGCCATCATTCTGCTAAACAAATAATTCCCTCAACACTGTCAAACTATTTACTAAGTTTGCACTACTATTACTACTAGTTTTTTAAAATCATTATTCCCATCACTCATCTCCTCTCACCTGTGACTGTATGACTGTAACTTGTTGCTTATATCCTTAAGATTTTTATTAATATTGATTGTTTCTTCATTGTTTATTTGACCCTATGACAATCATTAAGTGTTGTACCTCATGATTCTAAACATTTTATTTTATGTACACAGAGCATTTGTACCAAAGACAAATTCCTTGTGTGTCCAATCACACTTGGCCAATAAAGAATTCTATTCTATCCTATTGAAATTGTGGTCCACAAGTTTTAAAGTTGCCAAGGTTGGACATCTTTGCATTACACTATCTCTGGGGGAGAGGACACATTTATCTACCCTGTGAAGATGACAGTTGATATCCTAGCAAGTTAGTTAGTTAGTTAGTTAGTTAGTTAGTTAGTTAGTTAGTTAGTTAGTTAGTTAGTTTGTTTGTTGATTGATTGATTGATTGATTGATTGGATTTGTATGCCGCCCCTCTCCGGAGGCTCGGGGCGGCTAACAACAGTAATAAAACAATGTACAATAACAATCCAATAAATACTAAAAATGATTAAAAAACCCATTAATATAAAAAACCAAACATACATACAGACATACCACACATGAAATTGTAAAGGCCCAGGGGGAAAGAGCATCTCAATTCCCCCATGCCTGGCGACAGAGGTGGGTTTTAAGGAGCTTACGAAAGGCAAGGAGGGTCGGGGCAACTCTAATCTCTGGGGGGAGTTGTCGGGACTCAGAGAAGACCCACTCTGTGGGACCTAACTGGTCGCTGGGATTCGTGCAGCAGAAGGCGGTCCCGGAGATAATCTGGTCCGGTGCCATGAAGGGCTTTATAGGTCATAACCAACACTTTGAATTGTGACGGGAAACTGATCGGCAACCAATGCAGACTGCGGAGTGTTGGTGTAACATGGGCATATTTGGGAAAGCCCATGATTGCTCTCGCAGCTGCATTCTGCACGATCTGAAGTTTCTGAACATTCTTCAAAGGTAGCCCCATGTAGAGAGCATTACAGTAGTCGAGCCTCGAGGTGATGAGGGCATGAGTGACTGTGAGCAGTGACTCCCGGTCCAAATAGGGTCGCAACTGGTGCACCAGGCAAACCTGGGCAAATGCCCCCCTCGCCACAGCTGTAAGATGTTTCTCTAATGTGAGCTGTGGATCGAGGAGGACGCCCAAGTTGCGAACCCTCTCTGAGGGGGTCAATAATTCCCCCACCAGGGTAATGGACGGACAGATGGAATTGTCCTTGGGAGGCAAGACCCCCAGCCACTCCGTCAAGTTGAAGGTACACTAGCCTATTTTCTTAAAGCCTGGACATGAATTCTCAGCAAGGATTTCTGTGTAACCAGGCAACCAACCAACCAAACATCTCTCCTGTCTACCTGCTTTCAACCTGTAGCTGCAGGAAACCCTGGAAGAATTTAATTGCTGAATCACGGCGAAGCTAAACTTGGCTTGCTTCGCTCCCTCCTGTCACCAAAGCGGCTTTTGGTGGCAAACAGAAGAAGCGAGAGAGCTGATGTTCATTTCAGCTGGGATTGAAATGATACGATGCAGAGAAGGTTCCGCCACCTGGTGAACTTGAAGATGTGGGGACTTCAACTCCCAGAATTTCCCCGCCAGCCATGGAGTTGAAGTCTACACATCTTTAAGTTCACCAGCTGGAGAAAAATTGCTCTTGATCAGTGTTTCCCAACCTTGGCAACTTGAAGATATTTGGACTTCAGCTCCCAGAATTCCCCAGCCAGCAAATGCTGGCTGGGGAATTCTGGGAGTTGAAGTCCAAATATCTTCAAGTTGCCAAGGTTGGGAAACACTGATCTAGATGGTTACCACACTCAAGATAGCAGCACATTAATCCCTCATTTTTCGTGGGGGATGTGTTCCAAGACCACACATGGAAAACAAATTTCCATGAAGTAGAGGAAATATAGTTTTTTATGTATTTAATGAGTATTTGGACTTTTGAAACCCACCCTTTGCATTAAACAGTCATTCTATAATGTTTCTCAGCTGGATACTACATGGGATATCCTACCAGTTTCTTTAATAGAGTACAGGAGTAGTGTAGAAGAATTTTATGCATTTTTAATGGATTTAAAATTTTCAATGGATTTAATGGATTTAAGCCCCCTTTGAAATCCCATGAAGTAGCGAATCCGCAAAAGACGAACCGTGAAGTAGCGAGGGATTACTGTATTCCTAGACACAAGAACAGTCTTTTCCCCAAATGCCATCACTCTGCTAAACAAATAATTCCCTCAACACGGTCAAATGATTTCCTAAGTATACTATACTATATTACCTCAAGGACCGCCTTCTGCTGCACGAATCCCAGTGACCAGTTAGGTCCCACAGAGTCGGTCTTCTCTGGGTCCCGTCAACAGCTCACATTAGAGAAACACCTTTCAGCTGTGGCGAGGGGGGCATTTGCAAATATGCCCATGTTACACCAAGACTCTGCAGTCTGCATTGGTTGCCAATCAGTTTTCGGTCACAATTCAAAGTGTTGGTTATGACCTATAAAGCCCTTCATGGCACCGGACCAGATTATCTCCGGGACCGCCTTCTGCTGCACGAATCCCAGCGACCGGTTAAGTCCCACAGAGTGGATCTTCTCCGGGTCCCGTCAACTAAACAATGCCGCTTGGCGGGACCCAGGGGAAGAGCCTTCTCTGTGGCGGCCCCGGCTCTCTGGAACCAACTCCCCCCAGAGATTAGAATTGCCCCCACCCTCCTTGCCTTTCGTAAGCTGTTTAAAACCCACCTCTGCTGCCAGGCATGGGGGAATTGAGATACCCTTTCCCCCTAGGCCTTTACAATTTTATGCATGATTGGTTTTTATAATAATGGGTTTTTAATTGTTTTTAGTATTGGATTATTGTTATATGCTGTTTTATTACTGTTGTTAGCCGCCCGAGTCTGCGGAGAGGGGCGGTATACAAATCCAATAAATAATAATAATAATAATTACAACTAGTTTTTTCTCATCATTCCTATCATCCACCTCCTCCCACTTATGACTGTATGACTGTAACTTGTTGCTTGTATCCTTAAGATTTTTATTAGTAGTTTCCTCATTGCTTATTTGAACCCTGTGACAATCATTAAGTGATGTCCCTTATGATTCTTGACAAATGTATCTGAGAGCATGTGCACCAAAGACAAATTTCTTGTGTGCCTAATCACACTTGGCCAAGAAAGAATTCTATTCTATTCTATTAAAGAAAGGATGCCAAACGAGGCAAAAAAATGAAAGGAGAATGATTAAATTGAATGGTTGAATTGATCTGCAGGAAGTTGGCCATGGGAGTTGGCCATGGTTGAGCTGGCCATGTTGAATTGACCATGGCAAGTTGGCTACCACAAGCAAAGCTTCTCTGTCCTTGTTGGGGCTGTAGAGGTGTTTTGGAAGTAGGGCAGGTAAGACTTGTGAGCCATAACTGATGAATTTCACATTAAACCCCAAGCAGGTTCTTCAAGAGATATGATGCAGTTTGAAACTTTAGTTTGGAGGCTACAAAATTGAGACGAGGTCAGAAGTTGAGCTGGTAGCAGGGTCATCAGCAAGGCCCATCAACCCATTAGCAGTACAGTGGAACCTCTATCTAAGAACGCCTCTACTTACGAACTTTTCTAGATAAGAACTGTGTATTCACGATTTTTTTTGCCTCTTCTTAAGAACAATTTTCCACTTACAAATCCGAGTCTCCGAAACTGTAACCAGAAAAGGCAGGAAAAAGCCTCCATGAGGCCTCTCTAGGAATCTCCTGGGAGGAAACAGTGCTGGAAAAGGCAGGAAGAAGCCTCCATGGGGCCTCTCTAGGAATCTCCTGGGAGGAAACAGTGCTGGAAAAGGCAGGAAGAAGCCTCCATGGGGCCTCTCTAGGAATCTCCTAGGAGAAAACAGTGCTGGAAAAGGCAGGAAGAAGTCTCCATGGGGCCTCTCTAGGAATCTCCTAGGAGAAAACAGTGCTGGAAAAGGCAGGAAGAAGTCTCCATGGGGCCTCTCTAGGAATCTCCTAGGAGAAAACAGGGACTCCACCCTCCCTGTGGTTTTCCCAATCGCATGCATTATTTGCTTTTACATTCATTCCTATGGGAAAAATCGCTTCTTCTTACAAACCTTTCTACTTAAGAACCTGGTCACGGAACGAATTAAGTTTGTAAGTAGAGGTACCACTGTATTTAGACTGGATCTCTTTGCTTTGCTCCTTCCTGGCTAACGTACACTTTCCATCTCCAGAGAACAAGCTAAGGGAAAGGTCCTATCTAGGACAACGGACATGTTAATCCCAGATGGAAAGGTAGGAGACTCTCAAGAGGAAGATAATCCAGCTAAATTGGTTAGGCTGCCCAATTAACTTGGAAGCTTCCCTTGCCAAGATTTAAAAGCCAATGTTTTTCTGATGAGGAATTTTGCAAAACATAGAAACATAGAAGTCTGACGGCAGAAAAAGACCTCATGGTCCATTCTAGTCTGCCCTTATACTATTTCCTGTATTTTATCTTAGGATGGATATATGTTTATCCCAGGCATGTTTAAATTCAGTTACTGTGGATTTATCTACCACGTCTGCTGGAAGTTTGTTCCAAGGATCTACTACTCTTTCAGTGAAATAATATTTTCCAACGTTGCTTTTGATCTTTCCCCCAACTAGCTTCAGATTGTGTCCCCTTGTTCTTGGGTTCACTTTCCTATTAAAAAAACTTCCCTCCTGGACCTTATTTATTTAAATGTTTCGATCCTGTCCCCCCTTTTCCTTCTGTCCTCCAGACTATACAGATGGAGTTCATGAAGTCTTTCCTGATACGTTTTATGCTTAAGACCTTCCACCATTCTTGTAGCCCGTCTTTGGACCCGTTCAATTTTGTCAATATCTTTTTGTAGGTGAGGTCTCCAGAACTGAACACAGTATTCCAAATGTGGTCTCACCAGCATTCTATATAGCGGGATCACAATCTCCCTCTTCCTGCTTGTTATACCTCTAGCTATGCAGCCAAAAAGTTTATAGTCCAAGCATGGTGGGTATAGCTACTTCCGAGTACCACTTTACAAACGTTGAAGGCCCATGTTTGCCCATCATCTCACTCCCATCCATTCACAAGATATTTCCAACTGAACCAACAGTTACGTTCTTTGTCTGGTTTATTTTTAAGCTAAACCATCTAATAGCGTCCACAATAGTCAACGAACCCAAGAATCATCTCCAGAACTTCACACTGGGCAAAGAAACATTTTCACCACTTGAAGAACACAAGGCCATTACCCAGAATCACCCAAAAATGCATCAAGAAAAACATTTCGGCAACTTCAGCATGATCACAACCTTAAGGCCTGGCACTTACATGCTCCCAAACAACCAAGATCCTTAAAATAAAACAAATCAGAGTTAACAGCAAGATGGAACTCGACACAATCATGGGCCCCATTTTTTCCTGGCACATTTAGAAACATAGAAACATAGAAGATTGACGGCAGAAAAAGACCTCATGGTCCATCTAGTCTGCCCTTATACTATTTTTTGTATTTTATCTTAGGATGGATATACTTTTATCCCAGGCATGTTTAAATTCAGTTACTGTGGATTTACCAACCACGTCTGCTGGAAGTTTGTTCCAAGGATCTACTACTCTTTCAGTGAAATAATATTTTCTCATGTTGCTTTTGATCTTTCCCCCAACTAACTTCAGATTGTGTCCCCTTGTTCTTGTGTTCACTTTCCTATTAAAAAACACTTCCCTCCTGGACCTTATTTAACCCTGACGGCAGAAAAAGACCTCATGGTCCATCTAGTCTGCCCTTAAACTAATCCACGTCCTGCGACTTCTCTGTCCCTCTGTCCCTCTAATCCTCTAATCCTCTTTACCCACTAAACCAGTGATGGCGAACCTTTTTTCCGATGGGTGCCGAAAGTGTTCACACGTGCGCTATTGCTCATGTGTGAGTTCCCACACCCATAATTCAATGCCTGCGGAGGGTGAAAACGGACTCCCGCTCCTCCTGGAGGCCAGAAATGGCCCGTTTCCCAAGTTTAGGTAGACCCATTAGGTCCATTTCCAAACTTCTCGTGAGCCCTGTAGGCCGTTTTTCACTCTCCCCAGACTCTGGAGGCTTCCCTGGAATCTAGAGAGGGCAAAAATGCCCTCCGCCATTCCTCTGGAGGCCCTCTGTAAGCTGAAAATGCCCTCCCATAGCCTCCGTGGGAGCCGAAAATCAACTGGCCGGCATGCACATGCATGTTGGAGCTGAGCTAGGGCAATGGCTTGTGTGAACATAAGAACCTAAGAAGAGCCATGCTGAATCAAGCCAAAGCCCATCAAGTCCAGCATTCTGGGTCCCACAGTGCCCCACCAATTGCCCATGGGGATCTTGAGCAGAAGAGAAGGCAAGACCCTCCCTTTCCCTTGACCCCCAACAAATGGTATTCAAGGGAACCCTGCCTGTCTCAACCAACATAGAGGCAGCACATGGTCATCCATTTCAATAAGGGAGAGAAGGAAGGAAGGAAGGAAGGAAGGAAGGAAGGAAGGAAGGAAGGAAGGAAGATAAGAACAGCCCTGCTGAATCAGGCCAAAGCCCATTGAGTTCAGCATTCTGTGTCCCATAGTGGCCCACCAATTGTCCATGGGGATCTTGAGCAGAAAGAGAAGGCAAGACAATTCTACCCCTGACTGTCAACAAATGGTACCCAAGGGAGTCCTGCCTGCCTCAACCAACATAGAGGCGGCACTTGGACATCCGTTTCAATAACCACCTATGATACACTTGGTATCCATGAATCTGTCTAATCCTGCCTAGAAGCTATCAAGACTGACAGCTGTCACGATCTCTTCTGGAAGTGAATTCCATAAACCAAGGACCCTCTGGGTGAAGAAATATTTCCCTTGATTTGTCCTCACTTTCTTACCTATGAGCTTTAGGGAGGGCCCCCTTGTCCTAGTATTGTGTGATAGAGAAAATAATTTTCCTCTATCCACCTTTTCTATCCCATGCATGATTTTATACACTTCGATCAAGTCACCCCTTCAATGCCGTCTTTCAAGGCTGAAGAGACCAAGGCGTTGCAACCTGGTTTCATAAGGGAGGGGCTCCATTCCCTTGCCAGCAGATATGGCTCTGCGTGCCACCTGTGGCACCCATGCCATAGGTTCGCCATCACTGCACTAAACCATTTGACAGAAGCACCACCAGAGCTTTTTTCCAGGTCGTTTGGCCCCATCCTAAGATCGGACGCGCCTCAAGGACCCCACTTACGTCTCGGAGTTCCTTCGCCACCTCCTTGAGTTCTTGCAGAATGCCTTCTAGCTGCCCAATCACCATTTTCATGCGCCCTCGGATGCGCTCCTTCTCATTGATGTTGGGGCCGTCTGTTGTGTTGCTATTGGGCTTCCTATCCTGCGCGTCCCGGTTGTTCATTCTTCACAGGGTGCCGGGGAGCTGGGGCAGAGTCGTGTTGCACATTCTGCTGTTGCCCGACCAGATTGTGCCTCCACGGAGCCTCTCTTGGGTGGGGAGATCTCCACATCTTAACGCTGCCCCCCTGCCCAGAAAGTCCCAGCGGCGCACTCACTTCCTATCCTTCGTTCTCCCTAGGGTCACTGGAAGGGGCCAACAAAACCAAGGAGAATGGAATGGAGTGGAAGGGTTGATGAATCCAACGCACCGACATCTCCTCCAACGTTGGCCACCGGCCCACTAGGTAGCCAAGGTTTGGAATCACAAACCAGTTTTGGGAGAGAACGCCACAGACCACGAGCTTTTAAAAAAAAGGTTAAGGTGTGTTATTTGTGCTCCGCTCTCCAGAAAGAAGCCAATGGTTCTTGCCAATCAATATGCCACGTTGTCCTTCCCAACAGAGTGGGCATCACCTCCGGCTAGTTCACCGCTGCTCTTGGGGAGAATCCCTGGGAGATCTCGGCTCTGGAGTCCTTGCTCAGGGTCTTCCCTGTCTCTGCTGCCCAGAAGTCTTCTGCAAGGGTGGCTCGGTTCGACTGCCATCCGTACAGCTGGGGCAGAGGCTAAGAAGGTCCTGCAGCAATGCCCACCTGGCCAGGCTTTGGAGGTGTTGAGTTGAGTTCTTAGGAAGCGCCTTAAAAAATGAGGAACATGGGGCGATTCAGCCTTCAGAGGGGGCATTGGGGAGTTCCTGGAAGCACTGGAGAATTGCACACCATTTCCTGCAGTGTGAGAGAAAGAGAGAGCGGAGGGGGGAAGGGAGGGGAAATTTACCACGGTCAGAAATGGCTTTGGGGAGAACACAACACCACCACCAGCCTTCCAAGTCCCTGAACTTCAACTTGACTGGGTGTTCCCATGGTGACTTCTTTAGAGAAGGATGACCTCCTGTTCCCCACGAAAAAAGACACCCAATGGGTTCAGCCCTGTGTTTCAAGGCAGCCCCAAGTCAAAAGCAATTCCTGTGTGGTGAGGTCTCCTTTGGAGATGATCCACCTGGAGTGGGAAGCACATGCAACACTCAACCAACCCCCTCCAACCTGTCAATGTCCTGATTTCAACCTCCCCCATCCAAATGATACTTTTAGACCTCTCCCCCTTGGGGATCCTTGACCCAGCAGTGGTCCTGCGGATCCAACCGGTTTTATTTCATTTTATATTTTTTTGACGTCCAGGAAAAACATCACCTCCCTTTTCAGCCACTAAGACAACTTCAAAAGCGTCAACTCCCAACCCCCAACATTTCTCCTTTAGACTCTCCACAATTGACCTCTCCAAGTTCCTAAGAGGCCAGTAAGGGGTGTATATAAGTGCACTGATGTGCCTATCGTCCCCTGTCCAATTGTCTTCCCTTACCTTATCTATCTATCTATCTATCTATCTATCTATCTATCTATCTATCTATCTATCTATCTATCTATCTATCTATATATATATATATATATATATATATATATATACACACATACATATATCATATATATTCTCTCCTTATCTCTTATATCATATATATCCTCTTTTTCCTTCTATCTTTATATATATTACTTAATGCCTACTCACTTCCATATGTATTGTATATTGGACAAAGAATAAATAAATAAATAAAAACTTACAACCACAGCAGCCGGTCGGGAACACGCTTCATACTAAAGGGGTCTCTTGCTCTCCCTTCCAGCAGCCCCTGGGGATGCCCACCGGATTCTCAAATCCCATTCCGGTTCTCCAGGACCGACCGACGGAGCGTGGACCTTGGTGGTGGCGAGGCATCAGATACATCCAATAAAAAAATTAGGAGATTTTAAAAAAACCCCAAAGCGTACACAACAATCCTCACCCGCAGTTTCTCGAGGACCCCCCTCTGAATTATTGCTTTCCGATTTCCTTTTTCTATTAAGGTGGAGAGCTGTTAAAAATTTCAACCCTGCCTCTTGCAACCAGCCGGAAAGAGTAATCTATTCCATTGAGAAACTCTGGCTTTGCAGCTTGGCCATCCGCAGAGCGGAAGGGGGCAAATCCCCCTCAAATTTGACGCCCCCCCAGGCCTTGAGTCCACAGGTGACCCGTGGTTCCCAGCGTGGGATGGCGAGAGGGTATTTCGGAGCCCGGCGGTGTCCTTTAAGTCGTTGGACGCCGAGGGTCAGGGATTCCCCCCGACCCCGACAGCAACTGGAAGCAACTTGGAACGGCCGAGCAAGTGATGGAGGAGCTGAGGATGGAGAAGGCTTCTGCTGGAGCCCTCAATGGATGCTCTTGGAGATTGAGGCTTGCATCCTGGTAAGCAGGAGAAGGAGGGATTTGAGCAAAGCTAGACAGAGGGAGAGAGGCAGAGAGAGGGGGAGAAAAAGAGAGAAAGAGAGAGAGAGAGAGAGAATGCACGTCTTCTTCAAAGCTCCCAGACTTGAGTGACAGCGAGGTAAGTCCAGTGTCCAGATTACGATGCCTTGGGAAGGCCAGCTAGAAGGCAAGGAAGCAGAGGCTGACCACTTTCGCCCTGGTCCTCATCCCACTCGGGTCTCCTGAGGTCCGCTGGAGTGTCTTGCATCGGCCGCAGCTGCCCAGCACCCTTCCTTTTCCTCCTCCTCCTCCTCCTCCTCCTTTTCCTCCTCCTCCTCCTCCTCCTCTCCTGCTAGCGAGCAGTGGAAAAAGCTGCACTGGAGGTTTCCCCCTCCCTCCTGACATCCTCACAGTCTGCCAGCTTGGAGGCGATTGCTCAGCTTGGAGATGCTAAGCTGGTGCTGTGTCAGAAGAAAAGGAGGCGGGGCCTTCGTGGTACAGGGGGATTTAAAGGGCCAGAACCCCCTGCATCCCAGTTAACAGCAAGCAGAGAAAACCTCTCCACCCCCCTTCTCTGTATTTTTATTATTATTATTATTTTATTTTTAAGTTTTTATTTACAAGTATACAAAACATAAAAGACAGTAATAACAGTTGACAATTGAAACCTAATGCATTACAATATGTCTGAATGTAAAAATATAAAGTCAATAAACATAGAGACTTACCAAAAAAAAAAGGATAGAGAGAAAGTAGAGAGAAAAAGAAGGAAAAAGAAAAAGAGGAGAAGCAAAAGAGAGGAGAGAAAAAGAAAAAGAAAGAAGGGTGGGCGAGTGTACAGTGGAGCTGTGTTAAAAATATCTTCCCTGTATTTTTTTAAAAAAACTTTGTAGATTAGATTTATTGAATTTATATGCCGCCCCTCTCCACAGACTCGGGGCGGCTCACAACAATGGTAAAAAACAGTACATAGTAACAAATCTAATCTTTAGCCATCTAAATTACAGTTTTAGGTTAAAAAGTCCAAAAAAGAAACCCCAATATATAAAAAACAAGCACACAATCGAATCATACACAAAAACTACATGGGCAAGGGGGAGATGTCTCAATTCCCCCATGCCTGACGGCAGAGGTGGGTTTTAAGGAGTTTACGAAAGGCAAGGAGGGTGGGGGCAATCCTAATCTCTGGGGGGGAGCTGGCTCCAGAGGGTCGGAGCCACCACAGAGAAGGCTCTTCCCCTGGGTACCGCCAGCCGACATTGTTTAGTCGACGGGACCCGGAGAAGGCCAACTCTGTGGGACCTAACCGGTTGCTGGGATTCGTGTGGCAGAAGGCGGTCTCGCAGATATCCTGGTCCAATTACAAATGTAGCTACGAAAGGTATAGTTGGAATGCATCGTATGTATGCATTTATTTAGTTTATAGTTATAGTTTATTCGATTTGTATGCCGCCCCTCTCCGAAGACTCGGGGCAGGCTCACAGCATAACAGTGATACAATACATTACAAATCCAATAGTAGAAAATTAAATCAATTTAAAAAACATTAATAACATAATTTATTTGTTTGTTTGTTTATTTGTTTTGTCCAATACACAATAATACACAATGAGGCTTATAGAGGATATAATCAGGTAGAATTAATTAAAGGGGGAATAGAGGAGAAAATAAAGGAGTAAACTATGAGAGAATAGCAGAAAAAGATATAGGGATAGAAGAGAAGATATAGGAGATATAGGAGAGACAATAGGACAGGGGACAGTAGCCACTCTGGTGCACTTATGTACGCCCCTTACTGACCTCGTAGGAACTTGGTGAGGTCAACCGTGGATAGTCTTAAGGGTAAACTGTTGGGGGTTAGGGGATGATACTACAGAGTCCGGTAGTGAATTCCACGCTTCGACAACTCGATTGCTAAAGTCGTTTTTTTTACAGTCAAGTTTGGAGCGGTTAATATTAAGCTTGAATCTGTTGCGGGCTCTTGTGTTGTTGTGGTTGAAGCTGACGTGGTTGTTGACAGGCAGGATGTTGCAGTATATGATCTTGTGGGCAATACTTAGATCATGTTTGAGGTGTCTTAGTTCTAAGCTTTCTAGACCCAGGATTGTAAGTCAAGTTTCGTAGGGTGTTCGTAGACAAGGTCTTCAAATGCTCCCACCCCCCTCCCGAGTTTTTATCTGTACTGGATGGCAATTATGAAAACCCAGGCTAGGCCTTGGAAGACGCTTCGAAAATCAGGATGGGTGATCTGATATTTGTGTTTATCTAATTTGTATTCCTAAGGGAAGGATCACATAAATGTGCAATGCCAAAAAGTATATTTGAGTCTTTTATTATTCTGTAGTGTAGGCTGCATTTGAGAACTGATGACTAGGAACCACCAAAGGATTAATCACCCAAAATTGTTTGGGGAGTTGTATTTTATGTCCTCTCACCCCACTCTCTCCTCCTCTCCCCCTCTCTATCTTCTTTTGATGCTTGTTTATGATTTTGTGTGTGTGTGTGATCGAATGTGAT
Organism: Erythrolamprus reginae; assembly: GCF_031021105.1. Lineage (NCBI taxonomy): Eukaryota > Metazoa > Chordata > Lepidosauria > Squamata > Dipsadidae > Erythrolamprus > Erythrolamprus reginae. Next base: position 5,297,278 of record NC_091959.1, on the reverse strand, counting down.
TCATTGGGCTCTTTGCTCTTGAGGGAAGAACGCAGAGTTAGCAGAGACAAGTTCTTCTATCTCTTCAAAGCCTCCCTGCCACATAAACTCAAGAACTCATCTGACCTTCTTCAGACTCTGCCCCAATCCTTGAATACAGCTCATCTGTCTGGAACCCATGCCACGTCTCGGACATCAACACCATAGAAAATGTCCAAAGATACTTCACCCAAAGAGCCCTTCACTCCTCCACTCGAAACAGAATGCCCTACGAAAGCAGACTATCAATCCTAGGTCTAGAAAGCTTAGAACTACGATGCCTAAAACACGATCTAAGTATTGCCCACAAAATCATATACTGCAACGTCCTGCCTGTCAATGACTACTTCAGCTTCAACCACAACAACACAAGAGCACACAACAAATTTAAACTTAATATTAACCGCTCCAAACTTGACTGTAAAAAATATGACTTCAGTAACCGAGTTGTCGAAGCGTGGAACTCATTACCGGACTCCATAGTGTCATCCCCAAACCCCCAACACTTTACCCTTAGATTATCTACGGTTGACCTATCCAGATTCCTAAGAGGTCAGTAAGGGGCGAGTACAAGTGCACTAGAGTGCCTTCCGTCCCCTGTCCTATTGCTCTCCTATATCTCCTATACCTTTCTTCTATTCCTATAACTCTTCTTCTATTCTTTCATTGATATGTTCTATGCCTATATCTTCTTTTCTATTCTTTCTTAGATATATTTTACTATGAGTATCTCCTCTATAATCTTCATCATGTATTTTACTATGTGTATATAGATATATATCCACTAAAACCCTCATTGTGTATTGGACAAAATAAATAAAAATAAAAGAATGCCCTACGAAAGCAGATTATCAATCCTAGGTCTAGAAAGTTTAGAACTACGATACCTAAAACACAATCTAAGTATTGCCCACAAAATCATATACTGCAACGTCCTGCCTGTCAATGACTACTTCAGCTTCAACCGCAACAACACAAGAGCATGCAACAAATTCAAACTTAATATTAATCGCTCCAAACTTGACTGCAAAAAATATGACTTTAGCAACCGAGTTGTCGAAGCGTGGAACTCACTACCGGACTCAGTAGTGTCAACCCCTAACCCCCAACATTTCTCCCTTAGACTATCCATGATTGACCTCTCCAGGTTCCTTAGAGGTCAGTAAGGGGCGTACATAAGTGCACTAGCCTGCCTTTCGTCCCCTGTCCATTTGTCTCTCCTTATCTCATATATCATATATCTTTTCTTCCTTTCATATACTGTATCTTCTCTACTTTTATATCTTCTCTTTATATATAATACTTCATGTCTATCCTCTTCAATATGTATTGTGTATTGGACAAAATAAATAAATAAATAAATAAGTAAATAAATAATAAAATAAAATATATGTGTATATGCACACACACAAACAAATCTGGAAGCTGTAGGATGGCATCCAATCCACATCCTTTGAAGAGGTCTTCAGCTATCAGGATGTTGCTTCCTTAAGTTTGAAATGTTGAAGAAACATCTAGCTAATCTTTGTGGACTAAGGAGTGAGACGCCTCAGATAATCCTTTGACCTGCAACTATTTGTTTATTCTACTTGATCAATTTGAAATGATGGATAGATGGGTGGATGGGTGGATGGATGGATGGATGGATGGACGGACGGACAGACAGACAGACTGACAGACAGATAGATAAATATAGATAGGTAGATAGACAGACAGAGACAGATTATAGATACAGGTAGACAGATAGATAGATAGACAGACAGATAGATATAGATAAGTAGACAGACAGGACAGACCGAAACAGACGATAAATAGATAGATAAGACATAGATGGGTAGATAGACAGACAGACACAGACAAAATATAGATGGATGAATGGATGGACAGATGGAAGGACACAGAGACGATAGGTAGGTAGGTAGGTAGGTAGGTAGACAGACAGACAGACAGACAGACAGACGGACAGACCAATTTGAGGGACCTGAGAACATGGTTAATTATTTTAATTCAGTACTGTTGCCTTCTCTGAAGGTTTCATAGCCGAACACCCACGCAGCAAATTAATCGATCAATAATCCGCTGAGTGCAAAATTAATTTCAAATAATGGAGCTGACAGGGAGAGTTCTGATGGATGAGAAACAAATGAAACTGGGAACTTACGATTGATTTAAATAAATAATAAATTAATACAGAAGAAACGCAGAGCATTTAGCCGTGCAATAGGTTAAAACAACCAAGAACAGGTGTTTGGATGTTTTTAGGTAACTAACAGAGTCCTAGAGTAGAAGATCCTTGGCCAGGATGAAATTATCAGACCCGTTAATCGCTCAGCTAAGCTACAGGTGAGTTCAGTCAAGGCCGCCAGCGGGTTGTTAGTTTGCTATTTTTGGCTCGCCTTCAAGAAAAAAAAAAGAGGAATAAAATCCACAATATTGAACCTGTTGCACTAAAGTGAGGAGGGGTGGGGAGACATTTGGAAAAAAGTTTTATGGAATTGCATCTGTTTTGTCTCAGCAAAGCTTCTTGCCTGCCAAATAATAATAATAATAATAATAATAATAATAATAATAATAATAATAATAATAATAATGGCTTACAAGTGGAACACTCAAAAAGGAGACAGAAGGGCTAATACTGGCGGCACAAGAACAAGCCATTAGAACAAATGCTGTCAAAGCCAGAATTGAAAAATCAACAGATGATCCAAAGTGCAGACTCTGTAAAGAAACAGATGAAACAATCGGTCACATACTCAGCTGCTGCAAAAAGATTGCACAGACTGACTACAAGCATAGACATGATGCTGTGGCACAGATGATTCACTGGAACTTGTGCCGGAACTACCATTTACCAGTGGCAAAGAACTGGTGGGATCATATGCCCGAAAAAGGGGTCGAAAATGAGCAAGCAAAACTACTGTGGGACTTCCGACTTCAGACTGACCGAATTCTGAAGCATAACACACCAGACATTGTGATTGTGGAGAAAAAGAAAGTGTGGATCATCGACATCGCAATCCCAGGAGACAGCAGAATTGAGGAGAAGCAGCTAGAGAAATTAGTGAAATACGAGGATCTAAAAATCGAGCTGCAATGACTCTGGCATAAGCCAGTGAAAGTGATCCCAGTGGTCCTTGGCACGCTGGGCGCAGTGCCAAAGGATCTCAGCGGACATTTGAAAACCATCGGAATTGACAAAATCTCCATCTGTCAATTGCAAAAGGCCGCTTTACTGGGATCGGCAAACATAATTCGCCGCTACATCACGCAGTCCTAGGTGCTTGGGAAGCGCCCGGCTGGTGATGAAATACGAAATCCAGCATAGTGACCTTGTTTGCTGTGTTGTACTGACATAATAATAATAATAATAATAATAATAATAATAATAATAATAATAATAATAATAATTGTTTATTAGATTTGTATGCCGCCCCTCTCCGAAGACTCGGGGCGGCTCACAACAATAATAAAAACAATATTATAATGAAACAAATCTAATATTAAAAAGAAGCATATAAAACCCGATCATATTTAAAAACTAAACAACACATACATACCAAACATAAAATATAAAGAGCCTGGGGGAAAAGGTGTCTCAACTCCCCCATGCCTGGTGGTATAGGTGGGTCTTGAGTAGTTTACGACTTTTTAAATTGACAGCTGATGCGAAGCAAGGAACACTCTCTATATATATACACGTTACAGTTAATTGTGTATATGAAGCATTAAAATGGTAACAGGTGGATGAAAGTGAAGCTACTTGGCTTAATATTGGTGCAGTTGTAAACAAGGTGTGAGGCAGAGGCTCGGGATCAGCCAGCTTTTGCAATAGGGGACAGCTCTGCGGGAGAATAAACTGATAATAGAAACCTAGAAACCTAGAAGATTGAGGGCAGAAAAGGACCTTATGGCCCATCTAGTCTGCCCTTATATTATTTCCTGTACATGGGGTTTAATTTAATTTTTCCTGCACCAGTAGCTATGGGGATTAGAACCCATTACTGGCCGAGTTGGCTTCAATATTTCTCGAATCGAGCCATCAGAACCTTGGAGCTTCAGAGAGGGTAAGATCTAAGCACATTTGAGCAATACATGTTTAGAATCAAAGCAAATCGAATAGAATAGAATAATGGAACTCATTACCAGACTCAATTGTGTCAACCCCTAACCCCCAACACTTCTCCCTTAGACTCTCCACGATTGACCTCTCCAGGTTCCTAAGAGGCCAGTAAGGGGCATGCATAAGTGCACTGGTGTGCCTTTCGTCCCCTGTCCAATTGTCTTTCCTTTCTTTCACCTATCTTATATATTCTCTTCCTTTCATATATCCTCTCCTCTAAGTTCACTTTCACCCTCTTTTATATTATCACTTGTCTATTTTCTTCCTATGTATTTGTGTATTGGACAAATGAATGAATAAATAAATAAAATAGACTAGACTAGACTAGACTAGACTAGAATAGAATAGAATAGAATAGAATTTTATTGGACAAGTGTGATTGGACACATAAGGAATTTGTCTTTGGTGCAGATGCTCTCAGTGTACATAAAAGAAAAAGATACATTTGTCAAGAATCATGTGGTACAACGCTTAATGATTGTCATAAGGGTCAAATAAGCAATGAAGAAACCATCAATATTAATAAAAAAATCTTAGGATACAAGCAACAAGTTACAGTCATACAGTCCTAAGCGGGAGGAAAAGGATGATAGGAATGATGAGAAAAACTAGCAGAATAGAAGTGCAGATTTAGTAAAAAGTCTGACACTGTTGAGGGAATTATTTGTTGAGTAGAGTGATGGTGTTCCGGAAATGCTAAGAGGGGTGTCGCAATATCCATATCACTCTTCTGTTTGGTGTCAGCCTGACTAGTTCATGGTCAGAGGCTCGGAGTACCTGATGGAGAGAGAGCTTGTTAGAGCAGAGGTCCCCAACCGCCGGTCCGCGGACCGGGACCGGGCCGTTGGGGTTTTCCAGCCGGTCCGCGGCGCCGCTGCCCTCCCGGCAGAGGACATTATGCAGGACAGGGTGGGGCGTCGGGCAGGGCGGGGAGAATCAGGAGGCTCCTTTGGCGGCTGGGGGCTGCCTGGCTTTGTGATTTTGGCTGGGGGGGAGTTAGGAAGGTCCTACTTCTCCCCCCCCAGCCAAAAAACTCAAAGCCTATCTGCTGGATACGGGCGATGAGCGGGACAGAGTGGCGCGGAAGCCTCTTGCAGCAGCTGCCACAGCCACCGGCTTCGGCGCCGCTCATCCCGCTCATTCCCCGTGTCTGGCAGAAGCTGCTGCCCGAGTGCTCTTGGCTGGCGGGATTCAAAGTGCTGGGGTGGGGGGGTGTCCTGACAGCCCCCCCACCCCAGTGCTTCGCCTCCCGCTGGGACACCCCCCACCCCAGCACTTTGAATCCCGCCGGCCAAGAGCACTCGGGCAGCAGCTTCTGCCAGACACGGACAATTAGCGGGACGAGCGGCGCCGAAGCCGGTGGCTGTGGCAGCTGCTGCAAGAGGGCTTCCGCGCCGCTCGTCCCACCCATTGCCCGTATCCAGCAGAAGCTGCTGCCCGAGTGCTCTTGGCCGGTGGGATTCAAAGTGCTGGGGTGGGGGGTGTCCCAGCAGGAGGCGAAGCACTGGGGTGGGGGGGCTGTCGGGACACCCCCCACCCCAGCACTTTGAATCCCGCCGGCCAAGAGCACTCAGGCAGCAGCTTCTGCTGGATACGGGCGATGGGTGGGACGAGCGGCGCGGAAGCCGGTGGCTGTAGCAGCTGCTGCAAGAGGCTTCCGCGCCGCTCTGTCCCACTCATCGCCCGTATCCAGCAGATAGGCTTTGAATTTTTGGCTGGGGGGTGGAGAAGTAGGACCTTCCTAACTCCCCCCCCCAGCCAAAATCACAAAGCCAGGCAGCCCCCAGCCGCCAAAGGAGCCTCCTGATTCTCCCCGTCCTGTGGAGAAGTGTGGAGGGCTGCGTCGCTAAGCTCCACCCCTCCATAACCCCACCCCCATATGACCAAAGCCCCGCCCCCCGGGCCGTGGAAAATTGGTCTAGCTTAAAGCCGGTCCCTGGTGCAAAAAAGGTTGGGGACCTCTGTGTTAGAGGACTTTTTCGGAGTCCTCACCCCCACGTCTATGCTAAATAGAGTAGTAGATTAGATGGCTCCTGTGTGGTCAGTTCACCGACTCTTCAGTGCCCTTTTATTTCTAAATGGCTCTGATCTTTATGTTTTGTGTAATAAATAAACATCCATGCCTGAGCGGGGATGTTTTTAAATGTCAGTTTCTGTGCTTAGTTACCAAATTTGATAGTTTGCAAAAGACTTAGGTGGGGGGAGGAAGAAAGGAGAGAGGAAGGAAGGAAGGAAGGAGAGAGGAAGGAAGGAAGGAAGGAAGGAGAGAGGAAGGGAGGGAGGGAGAGAGGAAAAGAGGGGATGGAATAAAGAAAGGAGGGAAGGAAGGAGGGAAGGAGTGGAGAGAGGAAGGAAAGAAGGAAGGAAGGGAGAGAGAGAGCAAGGGAGGGAGGAAGGAAGGAAGGAAAGAAGGAAGGAAGGGAGGGAGAGAGAGAGCAAGGGAGGGAGGGAGGAAGGGAGGGACAGAGAGAGGAAGGGAGAGAGGGAGGAAGAGAGAGAGGGAGGGAGGAAGGAAAAGAGGGGATGGAATAAAGAAAGGAGGGAAGGAAGAAAGGAGTGAAGCAGTGGAGAGAGGAAGGAAAGAAGGAAGGAAGGGAGGGAGGGAGAGAGAGAGCAAGGGAGGGAGGGAGGAAGGAAGGAAGAAGTGAAGGAGTGGAGAGAGAAAGGAAAGAAGGAAGGAAGGGAGGGAGGGACAGAGAGAGGAAGGGAGAGAGGGAGGAAGAGAGAGAGAGAGGGAGGGAGGGAGGAAGGAAAAGAGGGGATGGAATCAAGAAAGGAAGGAAGGAAGGAAGGAAGGAGTGAAGGAGTGGAGAGAGGAAGGAAAGAAGGAAGGGAGGGGGAGAGAGAGAGAGGAAGGGAGGGAGGGAGGAAGGGAGGAAGGAAGGAAAAAAGAGGGGAAGGAGGGAAGGACTGAACCCCTGGTTCAGTCAGTTAAAAAAAGAGAGTTGGCAATTAGCCCTCCTGGAACCACAGTTACTGTTCTTCTCTTGCTATTTATGGAGCCCGGGTGATTTTTTTGATGACTTAGAACTGGGATACTATTAGCAAATGACTTTGCTTCAAAAATACAGAACAAATTTATATGGCTGTCAATAGCATTAATGCTTGCTTGCCTGCCTGCTTGAGTGTGTATCTGTGTACATATATAGAATTCAGCTAATGTTATTCCAAATTTGTCCTCTCTAAGCTTACTAAGGATCATGAATGTTGGAATACTCGCACAGCCTGGTTCTACGCTCCCCACACCCCCCCAGCTGGACTGCCAAACCACAAAGGTTGGGGACCACTGCCTTATGGCACCAAGAGAGTTGTGTTATGTTGACCTGTAAAGCTTTAGTAAGACCGCACCTGGAATACTTCAACTCAGTTTTGGTCACCACATTACAAAAAAAGATGTTGATCACTTATGCCCAATTTTGGTGTGTTACGTTGACTTGTAAAACTTTAGTAAGACCACACCTGGAATATTGTACCCAGTTTGGGTCACCACATTACAAAAAAGATGTTGAAGTCAAATTAAATAAATAAATAAAATAATAAGTGTTCGGAAACTTCAGATCGTGCAGAATGCAGCTGCGAGAGCAATCATGGGCTTCCCCAAATATGCCCATGTTACACCAACACTCCGCAGTCTGCATTGGTTACCGATCAGTTTCCGGTCACAATTCAAAGTGCTGGTTATGACCTATAAAGCCCTTCATGGCACCGGACCAGATTATCTCAGGGACCGCCTTCTGCTGCACCAATCCCAGCGACCAGTTAGGTCCCACAGAGTGGGTCTTCTCCGGGTCCCGTCAACTAAACAATGCCGCTTGGCGGAACCCAAGGGAAGAGCTTTCTCTGTGGCGGCCCCGGCCCTCTGGAACCAACTCCCGCCAGAGATTAGAATTGCCCCCACCCTCCTTGCCTTTCGTAAGCTACTTAAAACCCACCTGGGGGAATTGAGATACTCTTTCCCCCTAGGCCTTTACAATTTTATGCATGGTATGTCTGTATGTATGTTTGGTTTTTTATATTAATGGGTTTTTCATCGTTTTTAGTATTGGATTATTATTGTACGCTGTCTTATTATTGCTGTTAGCCGCCCCAAGTCTCCAGAGAGGGGCGGCATACAAATCCAATAAATAACTAAATAACTAAATAAATAACTAAATAACTAAATAACTAAATAACTAAATAACTAAATAACTAATTAAATAACTAAATAACTAAATAACTAAATAAATAACTAACTAACTAACTAACTAACTAACTAACTAACTAACTAACTAAATAACTAAATAACTAAATAACTAAATAACTAAATAACTAAATAACTAAATAACTAAATAACTAAATAACTAAATAACTAAATAACTAAATAAATAACTAAATAACTAAATAAATAAAGAAGGAAAGAAAGAAAGAAAGAAAGAAAGAAAGAAATCTTGACGAACTTTCCTATCAAACCCACATATATAAAATTAGACCTTAGATCTCCCGCCATCCGAGGACACTAATTCCAAAGATCATAGGGGATCCTCCTGATCTCCACAACAGAGCGTAAAAATAGACGATTGAAACTAGCAGGATCTCTCAGATGGAGGCTGCTGTGCCTTTGTTGCCTCCACAGCTGTCGTTCCCTTCTTGTGGTGCTTGGTACATCACTGGGTATAATCGTGTGCGTATTCTTTTGCCACCTGTCACTAAAGTAGGCATGATTTCTAATTAAACACAATTATTTGTTGAGTGATATATTTCTTTGCTCCCTTTCCGTCTCCCTTTCGTATTTTATATTTCAACGCCAGTCACTCTGTCATGAATTTGTCAAGGCTCCCATCCCAGAAGATTATCTTTGAAAAATGGGGAAGCGTAGACGCACCTACTTCAATTTCAGCTCCAGGAGCATAACAGGTTCCCGCAGCTGTGCGCTGAGCATCTTAATTCCACATGAATCCTGATGCGAACGGGCTTGTTCAGCAATTCCCACACTGATGTGACAATCCCCAAACTCAGTGGTGACGTTAGGTTGCCAGATCAGAACAAAGTTCTACTGAGCTTGATGGGATTGACGAGCTTGCCACGGTAGTTACTGTCCTGTCTTTTTTTTCCCCCCATTTGATGAATTTTCTGTTGAAGTTCTTCCATCCTAGAATTTATTAAAATTCCTTTTGGCAGAAATGCTTTTCAGATTGAATAAGAGAGAGAGGTAGGTAGGTAGGTAGGTAGGGAGGGAGGAAGGAAGGAAGGAAGGAAAGAAGGAAGGAAAGAAGGAAAGAAGGAACGAAGGAAAGAAGGAAGATTGCAATAGCATATAGCCACCCTGAGTCTGTGGAGAGGGGCGGCATACAAATCTAAATAATAAATAAATAAATAAATAAATAAATAAATAAATAAATAAATAAATAAATAAATTAAAATAAAATAAAATAAAATAAAATAAATAAAATAAATAAATAAATAAATGTACCGCTTCATAGTGCTCTACAGACATCTCTAAACAGTTTACAGAAGTCAGTCACTTGCTCCCAACAATTTGGGTCCTCATTTTAATGACATTGGAAGATGGAAGGCTGAGTCAACTGAGACAGTCAAGATTGAACTCCAGACTGTGGGCAGATTTTGCCTGTAATGCTGCATTCTAACAGGAAGGGAGGGGAAGGGAGGGAGGGAGGGAGGAAGGGAGGAAGGAAGAACAGACTAGAGAATGAGGGAGGGAGGGAAGGCATGAAGGAAGGAAGGAAAGAAGGAAGGAAGGAAGAACAGACTAGAGAATGGGGGAGGGAGGTAAGGCATGAAGGAAAGAACAGAATATAAGAAAGGAAATGAGGAAAGAAGGAAGGGAGGGAGGGAGGAAAGAAGGAAGGAAGGAGGATGGATGGATGGATGGATGGATGGATGGATGGATGGATGGACGGACGGACGGATGGACGGACGGGTGGGTGGGTGGGCGGGCAGGGCAGGGCAGGGCAGGCAGGCAGGAAGGAAGGAAGGAAGGACAGACTAGAGAATGAGGGAGGGAGGGAAGGCATGAAGGAAGGAACAGAATATAAGAAAGGAAATGAGGAAGGAAGGGAGGGAGGAAAGAAAGAAAGAAGAAAGGGAGGAGGATGGATGGATGGATGGATGGATGGACGGACGGACGGGCGGGCAGGCGGGCGGGCGGGCGTGGGCAGGCAGGCAGGCAGATAGAGATAATCTCTCCAGTGATGGAGCGCTCACAACTTCTGGAGACACACCGTTCTTCTGATCAATTGTTTTCACTATCAAGGAAATTCCTCCTCTGTTCTAGTTTTCTTCTCTACTTGAATTCCGAGATAAAAGATATCTTATCTAGATCTCCCACAGGAGAAAAGAAAATTTTTTAACCTGGCAAAACAAATGCACTCGGTAGGGTGAAGGTGAGGTCTCACCTGTGACCCCAGGCATCTCCTAGAGCTGCGGGACTCTCGGCTCAAATTGTGGGAAGGCTAAATATTATAAGAATACAAAAAGGGAAGATATCCAAAACCAACACCACTTTTCTCCCGCTTATTAATTCTTCACCGAGGGGAAAAACACATAGGATTTGCATTGGACTATGAAATGAAGTATGCGGGGAGGAAAGAGAACAAATATTAAAAGCTCCTAATGGCCTTTTTGTTTTAGCAAGAAGCTCTATTAATCACCGCGCCGCGTGAAGCTCAAATTCTTGCCAGATATCTTGTTCAATGGAGTTTTGGTCTGTGCAAACTCTGAGTACAGAGAGGGGTGGGGGGAAACAACAGGGATATCACTAGTTAGTTTCTAGCCGGAAGGCAATTTGGATTAAAATAAATAAATTAAACCCAATGTACATGTACTCTTGAAACCTCTTGGCTTCGCAATTTCTTTCCTTTTAAAATATTTTGTATTAATTTTCCACCATAGTAAGTACAGAAGAAAATGAAAGAAAATTAAAATAATAATAGTATATGCGGATATTAGCATTATATTAGCATTAAAGTTACTGTATTTATATTATATTAATCATATACTAGATCAGTGTTTCCCAATTTTGACAACTTGAAGATATGTGGACTTCAACTTCCAGAATTCCCCAGCCAGCATTTGCTGGCTGGGGAATTCTGGGAGTTGAAGTCCAAATATCTTCAAGTTGCCAAGGTTGGGAAACACTGCACTAGACTATAATTTTTTCTGCAAAGACAATTCCCAACTTCTCCATGGGAATCTTTTCATTTTTGAGTGGAACCGGACAGGCTACGACCCACTTATGGAAAGAGATAAAACCAGACACATCGCTTGAAGCTAAAATCATAAGGTTACATCTGATTTACTTTGGCCAGGTTATGAAGGCAAGGGGAAGTAGGAATATCTATGGAGATTCTCAGTCAACAATGAAGGGCTGCAAAAAAAATTTACTACCACATTGTGGGTGTGGCTTATTTTGTGGGTGCGGCTTGCTGGTCATGTAACTGGGAAGGAGTGGCTTGCTGGCCATGTGACCAGGTGAGAGTATCTTAGAAACATAGAAGATTGATGGCAGAAAAAGACCTCATGGTCCTTCTAGTCTGCCCTTATACTATTTCCTGTATTTTATCTGAGGATGGATCTATGTTTCTCCCAGGCATGTTTAAATTCAGTGACTGTGGATTGACCAACCACATCTGGTGGAAGTTTGTTCCAAGCATCTACTACTCTTTCAGTAAAATAATATTTTCTCCCGTTGCTTCTGATCTTTCCTCCAACTAACTTCAGATTGTGTCCCCTTGTTCTTGTGTTCACTTTTCTATTAAAAACACTTCCCCCCTGAACCGTATTTAACCCTTTTACATATCTAAAGGTTTCGATCATGTCCCCCCTTTCCCTTCTGTCCTCCAGACTAGACAGATTGAATTCATGAAGTCTTTCCTGATCAGTTTTATGCTTAAGACCTTCCACCATTTTTGTAGCTTGATGATCATGTGACCAGGGGTGGCTTAAAGGTCATGTGACTGGCTTAAAGGTGGCCAATGTGACATCACTAAAGTCAAAGGTTTGGGTTAAGGTTAGGGTGCCTGGCCTAACCCTAACCCTAGTTGGCAGGGATGTTTGGAAATTATCCGGGGTGGCGCAGCAGGTAGAGTGCAGTAGTGCAGGCCACTAAAGCTGACTGTAGATCTGAAGGTCAGCGGTTCAAATCTCACCAACAGCTCAAGGTTGACTCAGCCTTCCATTCTTCCAAGGTTGGTCAAATGAGGACCCGGATTGTGGGGGCCATAGGCTGGCTCTATTAAAAAGTGCTATTGCTAAAATGTCGCATAAATAAAATAAATAAAAATAAATAAATCATGACCAATGCAACCATGGTTGAATCAAAGCGGTATCGGTGGCACTGCAGTGGCCATAACTTTCCCTATAAAACTAGTCTGAAAAAATCCTTGAAATTTCAATTCCACAGGCGCAATGGGCCCTGGAGCTCGTACACGTTCTTTAAATTAGACCATTTGAAGTCGCCGGATTCCAAAAATTGTTGTCCTGTGATGCTCCGTTTCAGCTAATTAAAGGTGACAAACAGACAGGAGCACTTTAATAGCGTGTAAAAGCTGGACAGGCGGCAGATACAACTGATTTCCTCGCCAGCCGCTGCTCAACAAGAGGGCTGATGACCCTGGAAGGGTCCTGCCCGTCCTACGGCAGTTTATTTATTTATTTTTATTTATTTAGTCCAATACATAATACACATTGAAGAGAATAGATATGTAGTAATATAAATAAAGAAAAGAATAGAAGAAAAGATATAAAAGTATAGGTGAACATATTTGAAAGGAAGAAAAGATAAAGGAGAGACAATTGGACAGGGGATGGAAGGCACACTGGTGCACTTATGCACGCCCCTTACTGACCTCTAAGGAACCTTAGAAAATGTCCAAAGATACTTCAGCAGAAGAGCCCTTCACTCCTCCACTCGAAACAGAATACCCTACGAGACTAGACTTTCAATCCTTGGCCTGCCTGACGACAAAGGTGGGTTTTGAGGAGTTTACGAAAGGCAAGGAGGGTAGGGGCAGTTCTAATCTCTGGGGAGAGCTGGTTCCAGAGAGTCGGGGCTGCCACAGAGAAGGCTCTTCCCCTGGGGCCCGCCAACCGACATTGTTTAGTTGACGGGACCTGGAGAAGGCCGACTCTGTGGGACCTAATCGGTCACTGGGATTCGTGCAGCAGAAGGCGGTCCCTGAGATATTCTGGTCCGGTGCCATGAAGGGCTTTATAGGTCATAACCAACACTTTGAATTGTGACCGAAAACTGATCGGCAACCAATGCAGACTGCGGAGTGTTGGTGTAACATGGGCATATTTGGGAAAGCCCATGACTGCTCTCGCAGCTGCATTCTGCACGATCTGAAGTTTCCGAACACTCTTCAAAGGTAGCCCCATGTAGAGAGCGTTACAGTAGTCGAACCTCGAGGTGATGAGGGCATGAGTGACTGTGAGCAGTGACTCCCGGTCCAAATATAATACCGTGGTTCTCCTCCGAAGGAGGAAAAGGTCTCTATTAATCATGCTTGATGCTTTGGATGCCTCTGATACCATTCAGCTGTTCAGTCAGACCTGGAGACTTTATATTCTCTGCACAATGCTTGCTATAGTACATGGACACACTGTACAAATAATATTCCAGCAAAGGAAAGTTAAATTTAATTTAAATTTAATTACATTTCAGCTGCAGGCCTTTTTCCAGATTATCCCAGGAGTATGCATTAGCTGCCACGGTGGAAGCAGATTTTTGGATCACAGAAGCCATGAAAAATTATAGATGTGAAATCAAGGTTGCCCAAGACTATTCTTCTTCTCCCACCCCGTGCAAATGTTCAAAAAAAAATATCTTCCAGGCAACGTCAAGCTGAACCTGGTGGGTTCTCAAAGTCATGACTCTATCTGGGATCTAGGAATTGTGACAGTAAGAACAATAAATTAGTGGAGCAGATTGCCTTCAGAAGATTATTGTTGTTGTTATTATTATTATTATTATTATTATTATTATTATTATTATTATTATCAGTACAACACAGCAAACAAGATCACTATGCTGGATTTCATATTTCAGGCGCTTCCCAAGCACCTAGGACTGCGTGATGTAGCGGCGAATTATGTTTGCCGATCCCAGTAAAGCGGCCCTTTGCAATTGACAGATGGAGATTTTGTCAATTCCAATGGTTTTCAATTGTCCACTGAGATCCTTTGGCACTGCGCCCAGTGTGCCAAGGACCACCGGGACCACTTTCACGGGCTTATGCCAGAGTCGTTGCAGCTCGATTTTTAGATCTTCGTATTTCACTAATTTCTCTAGCTGCTTCTCCTCAATTCTGCTGTCTCCTGGGATTGCGATATTGATGATCCATATTTTCTTTTTCTCCACAATCACAATGTCTGGTGTGTTATGGTTCAGAATTTGGTCAGTCTGAAGCTGGAAGTCCCACCGTAGTTTTGCTTGCTCATTTTCGACCACTTTTCAGACTTATGATCCCACCAGTTCTTTGCCACTGGTATATGGTAGTTCCGGCACAATTTCCAGTGGATCATCTGTGCCAGAGCATCATGTCAGTCTGTGCAATCTTTTTGCAGCAGCTGAGTATGTGATCGATTGTTTCATCTGTTTCTTTATTATTATTATTATTATTATTATTATTATTATTATTATTATTATTATTAAAATTTGTATGCCGCCCCTGTCCGTAGACTCGTTCCTCGTTCCTATATGTGTTGTTTTCATTATTTTTGCCTTACTAAATAGTCTGTCAGTGTTGAGGGAATTATTTGTTTAGCAGAGTGATGGCATTCTGGGAAAAAACTGCTCTTGTGTCTAGTTGTCTTGGTGTGCAGTGCTCTGTAGTGACGTTTGAAGGGTAGGAGTTGAAACAGTTCATGTCCAGGGTGAGAGAGGTGTGTAAATATTTTCCCCGCCCTCTTTTTGACTCGTGCAGTATACAGGTCCTCATGGAAGGCAGGTTGGCAGCAATTGTTTTTTCTGCAGTTCTGATTCTCCTCTGAAGTGTTTGTCGGTCTTGAGTTGCAGAACCGAACCAGACAGTGATAGAGGTGCAGATGACAGACTCAACGATTCCTCTGTAGAACTGGATCACCAGAGCTGGGTCCAAGGTCATAGACCCCCCCAAATCATCTCCAGTTGGGGATTGTAATCTATATCCCCTGTGTTTTAGTCTAGTGACTCACCCTGAGCTTTGAAAAGGGCCATTCCTCTCTCTAATGGGAAGATTTCACAGTTACTTAGTTAGGAAAACGTCTCACGCAGACTGTAAACCTGGCAGGGCCTGTAATCGTCCTCTTGTTGAACACGGGCATCCTCTCCAATGATGATTTAAGCCCCTGGATATCAAATCCAGGATAATCACCTTTCTAAATGTAGAATATAGGTTGCCTGGATTCCCCCCCCCCAAATTTATTTCTCTTTTCTTTTCCCCCTGCAAATCTTCCATTTTCTGCACATCATAGAAACATAGAAACATAGAAGACTGATGGCAGAAAAAGACCTCATGGTCCATCTAGTCTGCCCTTATACTATTTCCTGTATTTTATCTTAGGATGGATATATGTTTATCCCAGGCATGTTTAAATTCAGTTACTGTGGATTTACCAACCACGTCTGTTGGAAGTTTGTTCCAAGGATCTACTACTCTTTCAGTGAAATAATATTTTCTCAAGTTGCTTTTGATCTTTCCCCCAATTAACTTCAGATTGTGTCCCCTTGTCCTTGTGTTCACTTTCCTATTAAAAACACTTCCCTCCTGAACCTTATTTAACCCTTTAACATATTTAAATGTTTCGATCATGTCCCCCCTTTTCCTTCTGTCCTCCAGACTATACAGGTTGAGTTCATGAAGTCTTTCCTGATACGTTTTATGCTTAAGACCTTCCACCATTCTTGTAGCCCATCTTTGGACCCGTTCAATTTTGTCAATATCTTTTTGTAGGTGAGGTCTCCAGAACTGAACACAGTATTCCAAATGTGGTCTCACCAGCATTCTATATAGCGGGATCATAATCTCCCTCTTCCTGCTTGTTATACCTCTAGCTATGCAGCCAAGCATCCTACTTGCTTTCTCTACCGCCTGACTGCACCGTTCACCCATTTTGAGACTGTCAGAAATCACTACCCCTAAATCCTTCTCTTTTGAAGTTTTTGCTAACACAGAACTGCCGATACAATACTCATCAAGGTTGAAGGTGGCGGGTTTGCAGGGGGGGAAAAGGAATTTAAACGCCGATATAAAATTTAGTAGTTGCTTTTTGGAGATAGAGGCGGTTTTGGCATAAAATATTTGGCCGATGAATATTTTAGCCAGGCTTGAGTAGGATTCTAATGGGTTTTTCACCACCGATGAAATTAAGGATGGTTTCCTAACTCCGCACTTGCCCTTTGAAGCTAGAGACCCAGGGGCTAGGAGAAGTTAAGAAGGTATTTCTAAGTCAGAGCTTCCTTTTGTAGTTTCTCAAGTTGGTTCCCCTGCGGGTGTGCTTAGGTATCTGGAAGGGTGGTCCAAAAAAACCCCTTCTTTGTAACAGGGAATAATGGCTCCCCTTGGATTTCCAAATAAAGATGGAATAGCAATAGCATCGGATCAGAATACCTTCGGGATCGCCTTCTGCCGCACGAATACCAGAGACCGATTAGGTCCCACAGAGTTTGCCTTCTCTGGGTCCCGTCGACAAAACAATGCCATCTGGCGGGACCCAGGGGAAGAGCCTTCTCTGTGGTGGCCCTGACCCTATGGAATCAACTCTCCCTGGAGATTAGGACTGCCCCCACCCTCCTTGCCTTTCGTAAACTCCTAAAAACCCACCTTTGCCGCCTGGCATGGGGAAATTGATTCCTAATATTTTTTTATGCTTAAGACCTTCTACCATTTTTTTTAAGCCTTAAAGTTTTGTATTTTTTTTTATTTCCCTCCCCTTCTTCCTTTGGCAGCGACTGTCCTCCTCCTCTTCTTCCTTCTCCTCCCCCAACCCAAATTCTGAGCTTTTATTTCTTTCCTAATGGGTTTGCACGCATTATTTGCTTTTACATCAATTCCTATGGGAAAAATTGCTTCTACTTAAGAACCTGGTCACGGAATGAATTAAGTTCTTTAATAGAGTGTTCTGTCGGGCTCGCTGGTAGACTCCTCCCAAAAATTCACAGGTACAAATTTCAGACATACACACACGTTTGAAAATTCAAAACAATGTTCTTTATAATGAAAATTCCCTTAACCTAAGCCCTCTTTTGGTATAGCAAAGAGCAAAGTCTCCAAACAAACTGGTAATTTGTACAAGTCCCTTATCAGTTCAGTGATACTTAGCTTGCAGCTGTGAGGCAATTCACAGTCCTTCTTCTTTCACAAAGTGAAACACACTTTGCTCTGGTTTAGTTTCAAAGCGGGGAAAAATCAGCACACAAAAGGTCAAAGTCAGCAAGGCAGTCACGAAACACAATGATCAGATAATCCTCCACAATGGCCAAACCCACAGGCTGCTATTTATAGCAGCCTCACTAATGACCACAGCCCCACCCAACCACAGGTGGCCTCATTTTCTTTGATAATAATCTCTCAGTTGTTGTTGCCTATGCATCGCTCTCCGCATGCGTGGCTGTATCATTAACTCTTGTTCTGAATCCAAGGAGGAGCTAGATAATTGATCTCCTTCTGAGCTGTCTGCCCCACTCTCCTCCTCCTTGTCACTCATGTCTTCTTGGTCAGAGGAGCCTTCATCATCAGCAGATTCCACCGGGGGGGGCAAAACAGGCCTGCAGCATGTGGATGTCTCCCCCACATCCACAGTCCTTGGGGGAGGAGCTGGGCCAGAGCTAACCACAACAATAGAGGAACCACTGTACTGTGTTTTTAGCTTTGCATGTTTTTTTAAACTAATTTAAACTAATTAGATTTGTTTTGCATGCACTGCTTTATATTGTACCCTGCGAGCTGCCCCGAGTCTTTGGAAATGGGCGGCATACAAATCTAACTAACCAATAAATAAAATAAGTCCCGAGTTTAAAGCCTAGCTTTCAGCTATGGAGAGTGAAACTCCGCAAACTGTTTAAGGATGCACACTCTGGCATGAATGCAGTCTGAATTACTGGGCGGAGAGGCAGCAGCCCTGGTGCCAAGAAGGTTTTTCCCGAAGAAAATGGAGGATTTAATGGCACCTGGAAGATCAGTAATGCGTCTTGCAATCTTTCCCTTTCCTTGGCTCGGGATGGGCATCGGAGGAGAGTCATCGATCCAACCCAGGGATGTGACCAGCTTTGCAATGATCTCCTGGCAAAGTCAGAGACGGTGGCTATGTTGCATTACAACAACGGAGCTGGTGCAGGGTGAGAGTTTGGTCCCCGAGACACAGAAGCACACTGCGGAGGGAAGAGGAGAGGAGGAGAGGAAGATGGAGGAGGAGGAGGTGGTGGTGATGGAGGAGGAAGACTGTGGGGTCCTTGATGGCCTATGAGCTTGGTTGTTTTCATGTAGACATTTCCTGACCCAAACTAGGTACCTCATCAGTGCTAATGACTATGCTAGATTAGAGTGAGGAGTAGCACTGATGAGGTTACCTGACAAGACGGAGTGGCTGTGGGTCTTGCCTCCCAAGGACAATTCCATCTGTCTGTCCATTACCCTGGGGGGAGAATCATTGACCCCCTCAGAGAGGGTTTGCAACTTGGGCATCCTCCTCGATCCACAGCTCACATTAGAGAAACATCTTTCAGCTATGGCGAGGGGGGCGTTTGCCCAGGTTCGCCTGCTGCACCAGTTGTGGCCCTATTTGGACCGGGAGTCACTGCTCACAGTCACTCACGCCCTTGAAAAAAGTTCGGAAACTTCAGATCGTGCAGAATGCGGACGCGAGAGTTATCGTGGGGCTTCCAAGATCTGCCCATGTTTCGCCAACACTCCGCAGTCTGCATTGGTTGCCGATCAGTTTCCAGTCACAATTCAAAGTGCTGGTAATGACCTATAAAGCCCTACATGGCATTGGACCAGAATACCTCCGGGACCGCCTTCTGCCGCACGAATCCCAGCGACCGGTTAGGTCCCACAGAGTTGGCCTTTTCCGGGTCTTGTTGACTAAACAATGCCATTTGACGGGACCCAGGGGAAGAGCCTTCTCTGTGGCGGCTCCGGCCCTCTGAAATCAACTCCCCCCAGAGATTAGAAAGGGCCCCACCCTCCTTGTCTTTTGCAAGTTACTCAAGACCCACCTATGTCGCCAGGCATGGGGGAACTAAGACATCTCCCCCAGGCTTTCTTATATTTTATGTTTGGTATGTATGCGTTGTATGGTTTTTAAATTGTTGGGGTTTTTTAATATAATTTTATTATTAAATTTGTTTCATTATTATACTGTTTTTATTATTGTTGTGAGCTGCCCCGAGTCTTCGGAGAGGGGCGGCATACAAATCTAATAAATTGAATTGAATTGAATGTCCCTTTCTCTCCTCCACCTCCACCTCTTCTACTTGACCTGGGAAGGCGATTCTGCAATTTCACCAACCGCTTTCTAAACCTGCTTTCGGGTGCAAGCGTGGTCCCTCTCGCCTTCTTGACGCTTTCAAATTCCTCTCACCCTCCTCGCAACCCACACAGCAATTCTGCTTTTCATGTTTTACACTCTTTTGAACTACAGCCTGGAGGAGAAAAACAGGTTTGCCGGCAAGAAAACTCCCGAAGCCCAATATATTGTGATTTAACGTTATCATAGAGAAGGTTAAATGATACCATAATTACGGTACGCAGCACTCATCAAATGTAAAAGGCTTGGAATATTCCCAGCTTATTTGGAGGAGGGGGGGGGCAATGTGGAGAAATAGTGCAAAGCTAAAGAAATGCTCAAATGGTAAGGAAATGTTCCTATTTTCTTTTTATAGAAGTGGGGTAAGAACCAGCACTTAGCTGAACTTAATTTACATATCATATTCCAAGCGCTGCCTGAGTAGGTAATCTCCCCAGGGCTCCTCCAAGTGAATGTAGACCGACATCCACCCCATTGAGTCTGTCATCTGCACCTCTATCACTGTCTGGTTCGGTTCTGCAACCCAACAGGACCAACACAGACTTCAGAGGAGAATCAGAACTGCAGAAAAAGCAATGGCTGCCAACCTGCCTTCCATTGAGGACCTGTACACTGCATGAGTCAAAAAGAGGGCGGTGAAAATATTTACTGACCCCTCGCATCCTGGACACAAACTGTTTCAACTCCTACCCTCAAAACGGCGCTACAGAGCACTGCACACCAAGACAACTATATACAAGAACAGTTTTTCCCCGAATGCCATCACTCTGCTAAACAAATAATTCCCTCAAGACTGTCAGACTTTTTACTAAGTCTGCACTTCTATTTCTACTAGTTTTTCTCATCATTCCTATCATCCTTTTCCTCCCACTTAGGACTATATGACTGTAACTTGTTGCTTGTATCCTAAGATTTTTATTAATATTGATTGTTTCTTCATTGCTTATTTGACCCCTATGACAAGCGTTAAGTGTTGGACCTCATGATTCTTGACAAATGTATCTTTTTCTTTTATGTACGCTGAGAGCATCTGCACCAAGACAAATTTATTTATTTATTTATTTATTTATTTATTTATTTACTTACTTACTTACTTACTTACTTACTTACTTACTTACCTACCTACCTACCTACCTACCTACCTACCTACCTACTTACTTACTTATTTATTTATTAGATTTGTATGCCACCAATCACACTTGGCCAATAAAATTCAATTCAATTCTATTCTATTCTATTCTATACGATAATATATTCCTGGTTTGTTTCTTTTTGTTTTTTGCACTTCCAACATATAGGTGATATACTAGGAAACATTTTAGAAAGTTGTGTGGGCGGCAAATGCCACCGATAAAACATTTTATACTGGTTTTCTTTGTAAGAAGTTGCTAATGTTAATTTATAGTTAATGCTCCATATCTTTCCCATTCATTTCAATATATGGAATATCCAAAATTTTGGTGAAGTTTTCTTCACTTCCTCCTCTTTTGTGTCATAGTCAAAGAGAAAGTTATATATCTTAGAAATCATTTCTGTTTCTGGGCCTAGAATTATTATTATTATTTTTTTGAAAGCCAAATTTATTTTTATCTTCTTTAAATTTCGACTTCTAAGTACTGGATGATTCCGAGTGGTGGTTTCTTTGCAAGGGGTTGGAATTGAGGAGAAATGAAATATTTTTTTTTGGGGGGGGGGAAGGCTAGCACTCCTAGCTTAAGAAGGAGAAAGTTTAGCCAGCTTTCTGCATCTGTCAAAGAACCCAATTCATTTCAGGTCACCTGGCTTTCCAAAATCCAGGACTATTTTTAGATCCATTTCGACAAGTCCCCAGAAGCAATTTTCTGTAATTTTTTTTTTTGCCTATGCCGGCATAATTTTCCCAAGGGATCTTTTTCCGCCCTTTTGGTTTTCTTTGGATCAGAATCCAGCCCTGGAAGAGCCAAGAATCCATCGGGGTTCTTAAAAGGAATCTTTAACACCAACCCCTGGATAATGAGGACTGAGGAAGGGCCAACAGGTCGAAGCTACAATCAAGAAACCCCCACAGTATTCCAAATGTGGTCTCACCAGCACTCTATATAGCGGGATCATAATCTCCCTCTTCCTGCTTGTTATACCTCTAGCTATGCAGCCAAGCATCCTACTTGCTTTCCCTACTGCCTGACTGCACTGTTCACCCATTTTGAGACTGTCAGAAATCACTACCCCCTAAATCCATTTCTTCTAAATTAACAGGTTTTCTATGACAGTTTTGCAATTGGCTACAATATTTTTATTTATTTATTTATTTTGTCCAATACACAATGAGGGTTTTAGTGGGTATTTACCTATATACACATAGTAAAATACATGATGAAGGTTATAGAGGAGATACTCATAGTAAATATATATCTAAGAAATAATAGAAAAGAAGGTATAGTAATAGAACATATCAATGAAAGAATAGAAGAAGAGATATAGGAATAGAAGAAAGGAATAGGAGATATAGGAGAGCAATAGGACAGGGGACGGAAGGCACTCTAATGCACTTGTACTCGCCCCTTACTGACCTCTTAGGAATCTGGATAGGTCAACCGTGGATAATCTAAGGGTAAAGTGTTGGGGGTTTGGGGATGACACTATGGAGTCCGGTAATGAGTTCCATGCTTCGACAACTCGGTTACTGAAGTCATATTTTTTACAGTCCAGTTTGGAGTGGTTAATATTCAGTTTAAATCTGTTGTGCGCTCTTGTGTTGTTGTGGTTGAAACTGAAGTAGTCGCCGACAGGCAGGACATTGCAGCATATGATCTTGTGGGCAATACTTGGATCTTGTTTAAGGCGTCTTAGTTCTAAACTTTCTAGACCCAGGATTGAAAGTCTAGTCTCGTAGGGTATTCTGTTTTGAGTGGAGGAGTGAAGGGCTCTTCTGGTGAAGTATCTTTGGATATTTTCAAGGGTGTTAATGTCTGAGATGCGATATGGGTTCCAAACAGATGAGCTGTATTCGAGGATGGGTCTGGCGAAAGTTTTGTAAACTCTGGTAAGTAGTGTGAGATTGCCAGAGCAGAAGCTACCTAGGATTAGGTTTACAACTCTTGAAGCCTTCTGGGCTATTTTTTTTTTTTCTATTTTTGTGGGAGCTGGCAAAGGGGGCAGCCTGCGTGTCACTTAAAAAAATAAACCTGGCATCCTCACCAAGTCCCTGGAACAAAAATTGTCCTGGCTGCCAGACAACAAGACAATTGAGATGTCCTGACTTTGCATTCCTTTGACAGTGGATAAATAAGGTCCCTCACACCCCAGTTGGCATGGGCACTAAGGAGAAAGGATCACCAGTGAAGATCCAGACCGAAGTTTGGATCTTCAGACTGAGGTTTGGATTTTAGATGTTTCAATCATGTCCCCTCCTCCTTTCATTAAGTCATTAAGAGTTCATTAAGTCTTTATCAGGAAAGACTTGATGAACACAACCTGTATAGTCTGGAGGACAGAAGGGAAAGCGGGGACATCATCGAAGCAAGTAGAATGCTTGGCTGGTGTTGTGGTTAGCTCTGGCCCAGCTCCTGCCCCAAGGAATGTGGAGGTGGAGGTGGGGGAGACATCCACATGCCGCAGGCCTGTTTTGCTTCCAGTAGAATCTGTCTCCTCTGACCAAGGAAGCGTGAGTGACAGGGAAGAGGGGAGTTTGGCAGACAGCCCAGGAGGAGATCAATCATCTGTATCATCCTTGGATTCTGAACAAGAATTAATGACACATCCACGCATGGGTAGAGTGATGCATAGGAGACAACAACTGAAGGATTATTACAAGAGAAAATGAGGCCACCTGTGGTTGGGTGGGGCTGCTGTAATTAGTGCTACAGATAAAAGTGCAGCCTGGTGTGTTAGCCTCATGGCAGTTTATCTGATTCATTGTTTCATCAAGATCGTGGTTTTTTACTGTTCAGGATTGTGTGTGTGGACTCTCTGGACTTTAGAATTGGAGTCAATTTCCCAGTTTTTTGGGCGATCAATTGGATTGCATTTAACCTGTGCCTTGTGTGTACCAGAAAATCCCGTTGACATTTAAAAAGGGAGCTGTTTCTGTTTTTCTGTTTATAAAAACTTTTGGGTTTTCCTTTTATCGTGTGGTGTGTGTCTTCCTGGACTAATTACCCTGTAATTATGGGCACTTGAAATACGCCGGCAGAACAGCTGCATAGCTAGAGGTATAACAAGCAGGAAGAGGGAGATTGTGATCCCGCTGTATAGAGTGCTGGTGAGACCCCATTTGGAATACTGTGCTCAGTTCTGGAGTCCTCACCTACAAAAAGATTGAACGGGTCCAAAGACGGGCTACAAAAATGGTGGAAGGTCTTAAGCATAAAACATATCAGGAAAGACCTAATGAACCCAAGCTGTCTAGTCTGGAGGATAGAAGGGACAGGGGGGACCCGACCAAAACATTTAAATATGTTAAAGGGTTAAACAAGGTTCAGGAGGGAAGTGTTTTTAATAGGAAGGTGAACCCAAGAACAAGGGGGCACCATCTGAGGTCAGTTGCGGAAAAGATCAGAAGCAACCTGAGAAATTATTACTTGACTGAAAGAATTGTAGATGCTTGGAACAAACTTCCAGCAGACGTGGTTGGTCAATCCACAGGAACTTAATTGAAACATGCCTGGGATAAACATAGATCCATCCTAAGATAAAATACAGGAAATTGTATAAGGGCGGACTAGATGGACCCTGAGGTCTTTTTTCTGCCGTCAATCTTCTATGTTTCTATTACCTGTGAGTAACTCACTATGATCTATCCCACCACCACGCCATCAAAAGGAATCCATACTTTCTGCTCCCCGGTGAGAATTCAGAAGGACAGATTGATGCTTATACCAATTCTTGAGATCTATCCAAGCTTCGGGATCGATCTGCGATTGTCTGAAGTAACTCTGAACGAGGAACTCAACAAATTCTTGGACGAGTGTCAGGATCTTCCTTCATCCAAAAATGTCACAGTGCTTTCCTTTCAGTATATAGAGGAGCCCCCCCAACCTCTCTCCACCTTGCTACTAAGAGCTTTCAATTCCCACTGGCTAGCGTGAAATGGATGCCATCCTGTAGCAAATGAGAGGGAGCCCGCTTTGATTATTCCTCCCGTTCACGCCATTGATCCTCCACATCAGTAGCAAAGCAAAAGCATCATTATCATCTCATTCCCTCGCCTGAACAAAACGGGTCAATCAATCACCCGGGCTCTCGAGGAGATGATATCATTCCTAGTGCTGAAGGAACTGCCAATCTCTCTCTCTCTCTCTCTCTCAACTTTAAGACATTACACGGAGCAGGGAAGGAAACAGAAGAACATTGTCTTGGACTGCATTGGCGGCGCTCCCAAAAACATGCTCAACTCAATCCGTAAAGACCTAGAGACTTCAATTCCGCCATGTCTGAAACCTCAGGAGGCTCTTGGGTAACGACCAACATGTACAGTGGTAGCTCTACTTACAAACTTAATTTGTTCCGTGACCAGGTGGGAAAGTTTGTAAGAAGAAGCAATTTTTCCCATAGGAATCAATGTAAAAGCAAATAATGTGTGTGATTGGGGAAACCACGGGGAGGGTGGAGGCCTTGTTACCTCCCAGGAGATTCCTAGAGAGGCCCCATGGAGGCTTCTTCCTGCCTTTTCTGGCCCTGTTTCCTCCCAGGAGATTCCTAGAGAGGCCCCATTGAGGCTTCTCTCCGCCTTTTCTGGCCCTGTTTCCTCTTAGGAGATTCCTAGAGAGGCCCCACGGAGGCTTCTCCCTGCCTTCTCTGGCCCTGTTTCCTCCCAGGAGGTTCCTAGAGAGGCCCCACGGAGGCTTCTCCTTGCCTTTTCTGGCCCTGATTCCTCCCAGGAAGTTCCTAGAGAAGCCCCCACGGAGGCTTCTCCCTGCCTTTTATGGCCCTGTTTCCTCCCAGGAGGTTCCTAGAGAGGCCCCACGGAGGCTTCTCCTTGCCTTTTCCGGCCCTGATTCCTACCAGGAAGTTCCTAGAGAGGCCCCACGGAGGCTTCTCCCCATCTTTTCTGGCCCTGTTTCCTCCCAGGAGATTCCTAGAGAGGCCCCACAGGGGCTTCTCCCCACCTTTTCCGGACCCGTTTCCTCCCAGGAGATTCTGTGTGCGCACCTCGGAATTTCCTACTGGGATGCGCATCGGACCGTGTAATCAGCAGCCCATTTCTGCAATGTCCAGGCGGGTGCTAGTGGTTTGCCTGGACCAATTTTAACCAGCTGAATGCCACCTCTGCTTCTTACCATTTTTAGCAAGGGAGGGAAATAAGGCTAGAAGAAGGCCTCTGAATTCAGCTGAGAGCAGCCTGCAGGTACATGACTCATAACGAGAGCCCACCTAGATGAGACTTTGGGTTATATTTGAAACCGAAGCAGATTGTAGGAGAAGATGAGATCATGTTCTGGGTAGATGGTGCTCTACTCCTACTATTGAAACATTTCCTTCCTCCCTCCTCTTCCTCCTCCTCTAATTTTATCATTTTATTTTGGAATCGCAGTGTAATGCCCGAGAAGCTATAAATACTACAGTCAGATGGAGGGGTATTTTCTGGCTAGACCAGAGAGGCATTATTATTATTTTTGGTCAGTGGTTTTTTATTAATTCATAGGAGCCGAGCTGAATATTCACAGGGGCAGAAGGACCCTTAATGAGCTTTGGGTATTTGCTATTTGATAAACAGCAGGTTGCTCGGATTATCACGAGGATTATCACCAGGATGTAGACAAAGCAGAAGTCAATTGAGGATCACATCAGAATTGATGAATAACAAAGTTGGAAGGGACCTTGGAGATTTGCTACTCAACCTCCTCTTCAAGCAGGAAACCCCATACCAGTGATAGCGCACCTATGGCACAGGTGCCACAGGTGGCATGTGGAGCCAGATCTGCTGGCACGTGAGCTGTTACCCTAGATCAGGGGTAGGCAAAGTTGGCTCTTCCATGATTTGTGGATTCAACTCCTGTTCTGTTGGGCTCTCTGATAGGAGCCTCCCGAAAATTCAAGGATACAAATTTCAGACACACACACGTTTGAAAATTCAGAACAATGTTCTTTATCACAAAAGTCAAAATAAAGTAAGCACTCTTTTTGTACTGCAAAGAGCACTCTTCCCAAAACAACTGGGTAGTCTGTACAATGTCCCTTAAGCAGTCATTAAGTACTTAGCCAGCAGCTGTGAAGAAACTTCACACCCCTTCTTCTTCCAAGGAAGGGAGACACACACACACACACGCTGCTCTGCTTTGGTTTCAAAGGCGTGAAAAAGCAACAAAGTCCAGCACACAAGATTCCTGATGAAACTGCAATTCTTCCACAATGGCCAAACCCACATGCTGCTATTTATAGCAGCAGCCCCACCCAAACACAGGTGGCCTCCCTTATTTCCTGTAATATGTTCTTACTTGGTCTCTTCTACGCATAATTCTGTGCTTGCGTGGATCCAAAATGTCATCATCTGAAGCTGTAGAAGATAAGGAAGATTGACTGCCTTGGCTGTGTGCCAAGCCCTCCTCTGCCGAGTCACTCCCACCTTCTTCTTCGTCCGAGGAAACTAAACTCTGAACTGATTCTGTCGGCAATAACACAGGCCTGTGACATGTTTAAGTTTCCCCTGCATCCACCTCCCCATTCCCTGGGGCAGGAGCTGGGCCAGAGCCAACCACAACAACTCCCAGAATTCCTGAGCCTATCAGGCTAGCTCAGGAATTCTGGGAGTTGAAGTCCACATGTCATAGAAGAGCCAACTTTGCCTACCCCTGCCCTAGCTCAGCTCCAATGTGCACATGTGTGCCGGCCAGCTGATTTTTGGCTTGCACAGAGGCTCCGGGGGGGGCGGTTTTGGCCTCCAGAGCGCCTATAGGGCAGGGGTAGGCAAAGTTGGCCCTTCTGCGACATGTGGACTTCAACTCCCAGAATTCCTGAGCTAGCATGACTGTCTGAGGAATTCTGGGAGTTGGAATTCTGGGGATGGACTTTTTTCATGCATGAAAAAAAACCCTCCTTCCAATTGTGGATGGGGTATAAATCAATGCGCTGAAACATAATCTAGAGAGGGTTTCCCCCCTGAATTAAATTTCACGTCAGATTTACTTTGATGGTATGCAAAGAAAGCGATGTCTCTTTTCACAGCCCATCTCCCTTGGATGCTATTCCACTACAGGTAGGTCTTCCAAATGTCAGGCAGAGTTTGGGAGTAATTTCCCCCATTTAAGAGCAGCAGAAAAACTCTCTGGAGACTCCTAAAATAAGCTCTTGCTTTAAGTGACAATAAACTGTTTTATGTGCAGTTGAAATGGATTCTACATTTACCATGAGTGACTCCTGAGTATTTTAGCAGCAAGGGGCACATTGTAGCTAAGTCCAGGTTCGGACCACCTGCTATGTTTGGAGTCACCGGATTCAGTCTCAAACACTGGGGAAAACCTGGAAAGTGTTGTGGTTGGCTCTGGCCCAGCTCCTGCCCCAGGGAATGGGGAGGTGGATGCAGGGGAAACTTCAACATGTCACAGGCCTGTGTTATTGCCGACAGAATCAGTTCAGAGTTTAGCTTCCTCGGACGAAGAAGAAGGTGGGAATGACTCGGCAGAGGGGGGCTTGGCACACAGCTCAGGCAGTCAATCTCCCTTATCTTCCATTGATTCGGATGAAGACGTTTTGGACCCACGCAAGCGCAGAATTATGCGTAGAAATAAGGGAGGCCACCTGTGTTTTGGGGGGGGGCGTTTGCCCAGGTTCGCCTGGGGCACCAGTTGCGGCCCTATCTGGATTGGGAGTCACTGCTCACAGTCACTCATGCCCTCATCACCTCGAGGCTCGACTACTGTAACGCTCTCTACATGGGGCTACCTTTGAAAATTGTTCTGAAATTTCAGATCGTGCAGAATGCAGCTGCGAGAGCAATTATGGGCTTCTCCAAGTATGCCCATATCACTCCAACACTCCGCAGTCTGCATTGGTTGCCGATCAGTTTCCGGTCACAATTCAAAGTGTTGGTTATGACCTACAAAGCCCTTCATGGCACCGGACCAGAATATCTTCGGTACCGCCTCCTGCCGCACGAATCCCAGCGACCGGTTAGGTCCCACAGAGTCGGCCTTCTCCGGGTCCCGTCAACCAAACAGTGCCGTCTGGCGGGACCCAGGGGAAGAGCCTTCTCTGTGGGGGGGCCGACCCTCTGGAACCAGCTCCCCCCTGAGATTAGGATTGCCCCCACCCTCCCTGCCTTTTGTAAACTCCTTAAGACCCACCTCTGCCGTCAGGCATGGGGGAACTAAACATCTCCCCCTTGCCCATGTTGTTTTGCCATTGATTGATTGACTGTGTGTCTGTTTTTATATACATTGGGATTGTTTTATGAATTTATTAATTTTAAACTGTAATTAGATTGGTGGGCATTGGATTTGTTATTATGTACTGTTTTTATTATTGTTGTGAGCCGCCCCGAGTTTGCGGAGAGGGGCGGCATATAAATCCAATAAATCTAATCTAATGTAATCTAATCCATTAATTAGGGCTACTGCTATAAATAGCAGCATGTGGGTTTGGCTGTTGTGGAAGAGTATCTGATCGCAGTTCGTCAGGAATCCTGTGTTTTCTGGACTTCGTTGCTTTTTCACGCCATGGAAAACAAAGCAGAGCGGCGTGTATGTGTGTGCGTGTCTCACTTCGTTGGAAGAAGAAGGGGTGTGAAGTTTCTTCACAGCTGCTAGCTAAGTACTTAATGACTGCTTAAGGGAAATTGTACAGACTACCTGGTTGTTTTGGGAAGAGTGCTCTTTGCAATACAAAAAGAGTGCTTAGTTTATTTTGCATCAGGACATGAGCACAGTTGTTCTGTATTTTGTTACTTTCTATTATTATTATTATTATTATTATTATTATTATTATTATTATTATTATTATTATTTAGATTTGTATGTCGCCCTTTCCCAAAAACTCGGGGCGGCTCACAGAATAAATATAGAAACACCATGCATCACATTTATTGGTCAGCGGGCCAAGATCTAATTGCCCCAGGCCTGGAGACATAGGTGAGTCTTAAGACTCTTGCAGAAGGCGAGGAGTGTGGGGGCAGTACGAATCTCTGGGGAGAGCTGATTCCAGAGGGCTGGGGCCCCCACAGAGAAGGCTCTTCCCCTAGGCCCAACATTATCTGGTTGATGGGACCTGGAGACGGCCTACTCTGTGGGACCTAATCGGCCACTGGGATTAATGCGGCCAGTAACATGTGTTATTATACTAAGAGTTCTAACTTTTGGTGTTCTTGGCTTGTGGCCCTCATTGCCAGATTAAAGGCTTTTAAAACGGATTAAATGCCTTCGCGATAAGCCTATCACTAGTTACTAATGATGGGTTACTTAGCACCCCCCCTAAGGGGACCATATGTTTCTCTATAATTCCGATAAGCACCAGCCGATCTGCTTTCCGATTTCGTAGAAACCTCGGTGCAACCTGGGTCTTTCCCCAATACAGGTGCACCTTGACTTACAAGTTTCAACTGAGCCAACTTTTCCAAGGCTCAAGCGAGACGGTGTAAGTGAATGTTGCTTCATTTTATGAATGTTCTCGACACAGTTGTGAAGCGAGTTGCTGTGTTAAATGAACTGTTGGTCATGAAATGAATCTGTGAGGCTTCTCTCCTTAACTTGGCTGCTTGGAAATGGGCTGCGAGGGTTACAAGGGTTGATTACCTGATCCGAGATACCGCAACTGTCCTGAATATATGCTAGTTGCCAGGCAGATAGATAGATAGATAGATAGATAGATAGATAGATAGATAGATAGATAGATAGATAGATAGATAGATGAACTCAATCTGTATAGTCTGGAGGACAGAAGGGAAGGGGGTTAAAGGGTTAAATAATTTCAGGAGGGAAATGTTTTTAATAGGAAAGTGAACACAAGAACAAGGGGACAATCTGAGATTAGTTGGGGGAAAGATCAGAAGTAATGTGAGGAAATATTATTTTACTGAAAGAGGAGTAGATGCTTGGAACAAACGTCCAGCAGACGTGGTTGGTCAATCCACAGGAACTGAATTGAAACATGCCTGGGATAAACATAGATCCATCCTAAGATAAAATACAGGAAATAGTATAAGGGCAGACTAGATGGACCATGAGGTCTTTTTCTGCCGTCAATCTTCTATGTTTCTATGTTGATAGATAGATAGATAGATAGATAGATAGATAGGTAGGTAGGTAGGTAGGTAGGTAGGTAGGTAGGTAGGTTGGTAGGTAGGTAGGTAGGTAGGTAGGTAGGTATGTAGATAGGTAGATAGGTAGATAGGTAGACAGGTAGACAGGTAGACAGGCAGACAGGCAGACAGACGAGACAGACAGACAGACAGACAGATAGATCGAGATAGACACAGACAGACAGACAGACAGACAGACAACTGGATGGATGGATGGATGGATGGATGGATGGATAGAGACACAGACAGGCAGACAACCAGATAGATAGATAGATAGATAGATAGATAGATAGATAGATAGATAGATAGATAGATAGATAGATAGATAGATAGATAGATAGATAAATAGATAGATAGAGAGTCAGACAGAGACAGGGGGAGAGAGAGAGAAAGAGATTATAGATGATAGACAATAGACGATAGACGACAGACGATAGATGATAGATAGGTGCTAGATGCTAGATGCTAGACGAGAGATGAGTGACAGACAGACAAACCCCGACAAACTAATCACCCTTCTTGAATAGAATCTGGGATGTTTTGGAAATCCTGCCTGGGAGACCAAACACATTGGCTAATCGCTAATGGACTTGTATTCCATGCAGCGCACTTCGTCTTACATTGTTATGTCCTTCCTTTCCACCGAACATGATTGAAGAGCGGAGCGGAGAGCCACATAATAAATGTATATGTTCGTTGTCGTCGGAATAGATTTATCTGATTCCCTGCTGCTTTGGGAAAAGAGAAAGTTGAACCAGCCTTTCCTGACTGCGCCCGATGCTTCTTCTGATATCGGATGAAAGCGATCTCTTGATCTGACAATTATTAATTTTCTGTGTACCATTTCAAAGTCAATTAAACAGGGTAATTGAGCATATTTGGAGCATTCTGTAAATCCATTTTTCTCTCCGAGGAGGCAAGCGGCAATTTCCATTCCGTCGTATCCACCTTTGGTAGGTTTGGTGGAGTATTTATCACTTAATTATCATTTACACTCGGCATCCCGCTGTCAGTTTTGACCACTGATCTAAAGGCTAGAGAAACTGTGAACTTCTGAGATCACTGGACTGCCTTAATCCCTGGCCTTGGGGCCGGAGTCAGACAGCTTAGTGGGACATCTAGGGTCTCCGTCAGTGACCTACAAGAAGGAACAGGCTAATCGGGACTGAAAATTTGCTTTTTTATTTTTGAGGGGCAAGAGGGCAGCTTGTTTGGTTTCATAGGATGCTTACACCTACTGTAATGGACAGACTTTCTTACAGTCATCAATTGAGGACTTTCCCTAAGCCAGTGATGGTGAACCTGCATCAACAGGGGAATACACTCCAAGACCAGGGAAGTCTTAATACCACTCTACTATGCTGTGGTCCGACCACACCTGGAGTACTGTATTCAGTTCTGGTCACCACACTTCAAAAGAGACATTGAAACTCTGGAGAAGGTGCAAAAAAGAGCAACCAAGATGATTAAGGGATTGGAAACCAAGACTTACGAAGTGAGATTGAGGGAACTGGGCATGGATAGCCTAGAGAAAAGGAGGGCCAGAGCGGACATGATAGCAGTCTACAAGTATATGAGGGGATGACACAGAGAGGAGGGGATCCCTTCATTCTTCAGGGCACCAGAGGGCTGGACGAGGAACAATGGCTGGAAGCTGACCAAGGAGAGATTCAACATGGAGATAAAGAGGAACTTCCTGATGGTCAGAGCGATCAACCAATGGAACAACCTACCAGCAGACGTTGTGAACTCCAAGACTCTGGACATTTTTAATAGAAGATTGAACTGCCACTTGACTGGTGTACTATAGGGTTCCTGCTTGGGCAGGGGGTTGAACTTGATGGCCTTCATGGTCCCTTTCAACTCTAACAATAAATAAATAAACCTTTTTTTCCTCGAGTGCAAAAAGAGTGTGGCCGCATGCTTTCACTCATGCGTCAGTGCCCACATCCATAATTTATTGCCCAGGGAGGGTGAAAACAGCTTCCCTTGCCCCCCAGAGGTCCTCTGGAGGCCAGAAATGGCCTGTTTCCCAACTTCTGAGCCCTGTAGACTTGTGTTTTGCCCTCCCCAGGCTCCAAAGGCTTCCCTGCAGCTGGGGGAAGGTGACAACATCCTCCTTCATCCCCCTGGTGGCTCTCTGGAAGCCAAAAACACCCTCCCAGAGTCTCTGTGCAAGCTAAAAATCAGCTGTCTGGCATACCTTAGGGACCGCCTTCTACCGCACGAATCCCAGCAGCCGATTAGGTCCCACAGAGTTGGCCTTCTCCGGGTCCCGTCGACTCAACAATGTCGTCTGGTGGGATTCAGGGGAAGAGCCTTCTCTGTGGCAGCCCCGGCCCTGATGTTTTGTTTTATGATTTGTTCCAGGTATGATTTGATAGTTTTCCAGTATTTTTTTGCTAAGGGGCATGTCCACTAAGCAGGGTAGTAAGAACCGATTTCCTCTCTTAATACCAATATCATGTATATAAACAGTGTACGTGACAAAATAACATTTAAAAATAAATAAATAAAATCCCTTCCAGCTTTGTTATTTTGCTAAATCACCACTGTGCCCATCACTATAAGGTCGCCAAGCCTAGGAGATGGAAGACGTCCAGGGATTTGGTCATTCATAAATGTCTCAATTGGGGCAAATCTTTTACTCCTTCTGAAAGCTTTGCATAATAATAATCATAAAGCTTTGCATAATAATAATCATAATAATAAAGACCTTAGTATATTATCAAAGACCATCGATATAATAAAAACAGAACATCCAAGAACCATTTCAGATTCTTTGAATCTAGACATTTTAATATCTCTCTGATCCTACTAGCAGATTCTTGGGTGATAAATGTGGTCCTTGACTTACAGCAGTTCGTTGACCATCCAAAGTTGGTTGTCACTCAAGTCAACAGAGACATGCTAGGTGTTGAGGTTCTTGGACATCTGGAGACAAATGACTTACAGAATTTTTTTCAAAACCTACAAATTGGTCTTTATGAGAGCTTTGCATATTTTAAAATGTTTATAGCGTGGTGGTGGTTTTTTTTTTCATTTTTAATCACGACTTTATATCCTTTTATAACGATTGGTTTACGTAACTTTGTCAATTTTATGGATGGTTCTACACCGCCCAGAAGTCACTTCTGTGAGACGGGCAGGCCGTATAAATGTGATTAATAAATAAATAAGTTAATAAGCCCAGCTGCAATGCAAGCACGGCCGATAAATATAAAAGTAACACTTAGTCTCAAAATGGGTGAACAGTGCGGTCAGGCGGTAGGGAAAGCGAGTAGAATGCTTGGCTGCATAGCTAGAGGTATAACAAGCAGGAAGAGGGAGATTGTGATCCCACAACACACGATGGGTTGATTGATGGAGAAGTGGACCAACCAGACAGTGCTGCTTTGTATCTTAGAGCCAGATTGGCTCAGTACAGTAGTGCGTTGTTTACTTTTTGTCTGTGCGCAACTTCCCCATCTCTGACCATTTCGCGTGGAGCATCATTTCATTGTGTAGATTTAGGGATTCAAAACAAAACTGTAACAGCATTGCCAAAAAGGCTTTAAGAATTGTAAACCTAATCTTACGTAGCTTCTTCTCTAGAAACACTGATTTATTAACCAGAGCATACAAAACATTTGTCAGACCTATTCTAGAATATACCTCACCTGTGTGGAATCCACACTGCATATCAGATATTAATACAATCGAAGGAGTCCAGAAATACTTCACAAGAAGAGTCCTTCACTCCTCCTCATGTAACAAATTACCCTACTCCTCCAGACTTCAAATACTAAATCTAGAAAATTTACAACTACGTCGTCTCCGAACTGATTTACCTGTTGTTCATAAAACCATACATCATAATGTACTCCCTGTCAGTGGCTACTTCATCTTTAACAACAACAACACAAGAGCATGTAATAGATACAAACTGAATGTAAATCGCTCCAAACTTGACTGCAGAAAATACGATTTCAGCAATAGAGTGTTCACCGCCTGGAACTCATTACCTGACCCCCAACCCCAAAATCTTCAACCTTACATTATCAACAACTGACCTCTCTCCTTTTCTAAGAGGTCTGTAAGGGGCGTGCATAAGTGCACTTTTGTGCCTAATGTTCCTGTCCTATTGTCTTATTATCCTTTCTATTACTACGTTCTGCTTATGTTATGTTATGTTATGTTATGTTAATATGTACTAGAATACTATACTTGGTTGACAAATAAATAAATAAATAAAGTTTACTGTAAGTGTAAAGGTACAATACAGGCACAGAACAGTGTGGGAATGGTTATTAAGGGAATGGGAAAGGTTTATGGAGCGTAAAAATGTGCGGGGAGGGTTTATAAAACCTTAAAACAGTGTATAAATACTTAAATAAATATAGCGTCCCTACTTTGCGAAATTTCATTTATCACGATTGGTCCTGGAACGTGTTGTAGTTAGCTCTGGCCCAGCTCCTGCCCCAAGAAATGTGCAGGTGGAAGTGGGGGAAACACCCACATGCTGCAGGCCTGTTTTGCTCCTGATGGAACCTGCCGACGAAGCCTCCTCTGACCAAGTGACAGGGAAGAGGGGAGTTTGGCTGACAGCCCAGGAGGAGATCAATCATCTGTATCAACCTTGGATTCTGAACAAGAATTAATGACACATCCATGCATGCGTAGAGTGATGCATAGGAGACAACAACTGAAGGATTATTACAAGAGAAAATGAGGCCACCTGTGGTTGGTGGGGCTGCTGTAATTAGTGCTACAGATAAAAGTGCAACCTGGTGTTTTAGCCTCATGGCAGTTTATCTGATTCATTGTTTTGTCAAGATCGTGGGTTTTGTGCTGTTCAAGATTGTGTGTGGACTCTCTGGACTTTAGAATTGGACTCAATTTCCCAGTTATTGGGTGAGCAATTGGATTGCATTTAACCTGTGCCTTGTGTGTACCAGAAAATCCCTTTGACATTTAAAAAGGGAGTTTTTTCTGTTTTTGTGTTTATAAAAACTTTTGGGTTTTCCTTTTATCATGTCGTGTGTGTCTTCCTGGACTAATTACCCTGTAATTACGGGCGGTTGAAACCCGCCGGCAGAACAGAACGTAACACCCGCGATAAAGGAGGGAACACTGTAGATGCTTAGTGATAGCTTCTGTTCAGCTATAAAGACAGAGACCAAGGGCAAAAAAAAATCACCCCTCCTAGCCCATAATATTCTTGATTCTGAAATTAAAAAATCAAAAAGGCCTTTCTTTTATAATTGATTTTCCCAAGCCGCTACTACTACCAGTTCCACAATTATATTCAGTTCTCATTTCTTCCCCCGCTCCGCCAAATGCTACAATTCACATTTTAATAGGTGAATGCAATAAAACAAGGATTGTTCACTCTTGGCTTATGCTGGGTCTTTGATCAGGGAAGTGTTAATTATGCTTGAAAGTGAGAGGGGGGAAATGAGCTAATAAAAAAGAGATCAAAGAAAGAGGCAATTCATCTGAGCTCAGCCGTTGTTTTACCTGGTGGATTGAATCTTCCTTACTCCCAGGTAGTTAATATCTTTGAGAGATCTGGAGGATTAATTGTAGGAGGGGCTGTGGGGGAACGCAGGGGCAGAGTCAAAAATTGGAATCAGCCTAGAATCCTTACAAGTGGACTAAGTCTGATCTCCCTCGAATTCTGTTGACCCTGTTGACCCCTAAGCAGGCATTAACCATTACTTGAGAGGTTTAGTCTGCTTGTAGCTATGTAAGGGATTCTAGGCTGATCACTCTTTTAACTCCGCCCCCTGCTTCTCCTTCACTAATGCCCAATTCACCTACTACTATACCACCTCTTAAGTTGTTTCTTTTTTAAAAATTCAGTCTTCAACTAGGTTTGAAACATATTATTATTATTATTATTATTATTATTATTATTATTATTATTATTAGAAACATAGAAGACTGACGGCAGAAAAAGACCTCATGATCCATCTAGTCTGCCCATATACTATTTTTTGTATTTTATCTTAGGATGGATAGATGTTTATCCCAGGCATGTTTAAATTCAGTTACTGTGAATTTATCTACCACGTCTCTGGAAGTTTGTTCCAAGGATCTACTTTTCAGTAAAATAATATTTTCTCATGTTGCTTTTGATCTTTCCCCCAACTAAATTCAGATTGTGTCCCCTTGTTCTTGTGTTCACTTTCCTATTAAAAACACTATTATTATTATTATTATTATTATTATTATTATTATTATTATTATTATTATTATTATTATTATTATTATTTTGATTTGTACGTCTCCCCTCTCCGGAGACTCGGATCGGCTCACAAAAAAACCACAGTACAAATCCAATAGTTAAAAAAGCAATTAAAAACCCTTAATATAAAAACAATCATACATCCCAGACAAAAACCATACATGAAATGGGAACAGCCCGGGGGAATCAATTTCCCCATGTCTGACGGCAGATTTGGGTTTTAAGGAGTTTGCGAAAGGCGAGGAGCAAGGAATTCCAGAGTGTTTCCAAAGTACAATAGGGCTGCTGTATTGATCATTCCAAACTATTGCCACGATGTTAAGAGATATTTGCCGAGTCCTTGGAGAGGGGCATATAAATCCAATAAACAAACAGACGGATGGACGGATGGATGGACGGAAGGACGGACAGAAAGACAGACAGACAGATAGATGGATAGATAGATAGATAGATAAGAGTTGGAAGGGACCTTGGAGGTCTTCTAGTCCAACCCCCTGCTTAGGCACTACTTCAGACAGATGGTTATCCAGCATCTCCTTAACAACTTCCAGTGTTGGGGCATTCACAACTTCTGGAGGCAAGCTGTTACACTGGTCAACCGGTCCGACTGTCAGGAAATTTCTCCTTAGTTCTAAGTTACTTCTCTCCTTCTTCTTCGTGGCAACCCCTGAGATATTTGGAAGACTGCTATCCTGTCTCCCCTGGTCCTCCTTTTCAATAAACTAGCCGTGCCCAGTTCCTGCAACTGTTCTTCATATGTTTTAACCTCCAGGCCCCTAATCCTCTTTCTTGCTCTTCTCTGCACTCTTTCTTTCTTTCTTTCTTTCTTTCTTTCTTTCTTTCTTTCTTTCTTTCTGTTCTGTCGGGCTCTCTGGTAGACTCCTCCCAAAAATTCACAGGTACAAATTTCAGACACACACACGTTTGAAAATTCAAAACAATGTTCTTTATAATGAAAATGCACCTAAAACCAAGCCCTCTTTTGGGATAGCAAAGAGCCCTCGTCTCCAAACAAACTGGTCATTTGTACAAGTCCCTTATCAGTTCTGTGATACTTAGCTTGCAGCTGTGAGGCAATTCACAGTCCTTCTTCTTTCACAAAGTGAAACATACTTTGCCCTGGTTTAGTTTCAAAGCGGGGGAAAATCAGCACACAAAGGTCAAAGTCAGCAAGGCAGGCATGAAACACAATGATCAGATAATCCTCTACAATGGCCAAACCCACAGGCTGCTCTTTGTAGCAGCCTCACTAATGACCACAGCCCCACCCAACCACAGGTGGCCTCATTTTCTTTGATAATAATCTCTCAGTTGTTGCTGCCTATGCATCGCTCTCCCCATGCGTGGCTGTATCATGAACTCTTGTTCTGAATCCAAGGAAGACCTAGATAATTGATCTCCTTCTGAGCTGTCTGCCACACTCTTCCCCTCCCTGTCACTCATGTCTTCTTGGTCAGAGGAGCCTTCATCAGCAGATTCCACCGGGGGGCAAAACAGGCCTGCAGCATGCGGATGTCTCCCCCACATCCACAGTCCTTGGGGCAGGAGCTGGACCAGAGCTAACCACAACAGGTTTGAATTTTTCTTTCTTTCTTTCTTTCTTTCTTTCTTTCTTTCTTTCTTTCTTCCTTCCTTCCTTCCTTCCTTCCTTCCTTGATTTATTTATTTTGTATTGCATTGCATTGCATTTATATGCCGCTCACTCCAAAACGGACCCCGAGCGGCTAACAGTAGGAATAACCACCACAACAATAAAAACAGTTAAAATCTAATAATAAAAACCAACAATACAATAAGACAGTCATGACATTTTAAAAAAACCCAACCAAACCCATGCGTGAACTGTCGCTCTCATGCATCCCTTCTCTGCCCAATGTTGGAGAAATTGAGGACCGCTGAGATACACCATCTCTATCTAGCAACTCCTACTATTTTAAGAAGGTAAACTGAATTGTCCACTCTGCTGGTCGGACATTTCCTCTGAATAGCCTTCTCCCCCCCATCCTCTCCCCCCCCCTCTTGCTGGCTTTGTCCTGCGCCGCCAACCGCCTTTGCCGTTCTCCTTCCAGTTGGAATAGGATGACTGGCGCAACTCCTGGGTGGGCAATAAATGATTGATTGGCTCTATCAGCATGGATTCTCCCCGGAACGGTATATTTTTAGTGCTCAATATTGTTTTAATAATAACTACATGCACCGTTTGGCAAAGCATTATTTGGGGAGTTGTCCTAACAGCACTCGTGCTCCCCGAGATAAATCAGATGCCAAGCTAATTGCTTTGGGGGGGTGAGCGAAGGGGGGGGCGAGGTAAGTCCTCTTCGGCATATTGTGCTGAGGTTCACCTTGTGCGCTGTATTCATTTGTCATCTCGGAGCCCAACGTTGAGGGCTTGGCCTTGCTTCTTCCCTTCTACTGTCCAATTCCTCGAATACAGCTCATCTGTTTGGAACCCATATCGCATCTCAGACATTAACACCCTTGAAAATGTCCAAAGATACTTCACCAGAAGACCCCTTCACTCCTCCACTCGAAACAGAATACCCTATGAGACTAGACTTTCAATCCTGGGCCTAGAAAGTTTAGAACTAAGACTCCTTAAACAAGATCTAAGTATTGCCCACAAGATCATATGCTGCAACGTCCTGCCTGTCGGCGACTACTTCAGCTTCAACCACAACAACACAAGAGCACACAACAGATTTAAACTTAATTTTAACCGCTCCAAACTTGACTGTAAAAAATATGACTTCAGTAACCGAGTTGTCGAAGCGTGGAACTCATTACCGGACTCCATAGTGTCATCCCCAAACCCCCAACACTTTACCCTTAGATTATCTACGGTTGACCTATCCAGATTCCTAAGAGGTCAGTATGGGGCAAGTACAAGTGCACTAGAGTGCCTTCTGTCCCCTGTCCTATTGCTCTCCTATATCTCCTATACTTTTCCTCTATTCCTATAACTCTTCTTCTATTCTTTCATTGATATATTCTATTCCTATATCTTCTTTTCTATTATTCCTTAGATATATTTTACTATGAGTATCTCCTCTATAACCTTCATCATGCATTTTACTATGTGTATATTGATATATACCCACTAAAACCCTCATTGTGTATTTGACAAAATAAATAAATAAAAAAGAAATAAATAAATAAACAAATACATAGGAAGAGAATAGATATGAAGTAATATATATAAAGGTAAATGTAAAAATAGAGGAGAAGATATATGAAAGGAAGAAAAGATATATGATATATGAGATAAGGAGGGGGACGAAAGGCACACTAGTGCACTTATGTATGCCCCTTACTGGCCTCTTAGGAACCTGGAGAGGTCAATCGTGGATAGTCTAAGGGAGAAATGTTGGGGGTTAGGGGTTGACACTATTGAGTCTGGTAATGAGTTCCACGCTTCGACAACTCGATTGTTAAAGTCATATTTTTTACAGTCAAGTTTGGAGCGGTTAGTATTAAGTTTGAATCTGTTGCATGCTCTTGTATTGTTGCGGTTGAAGCTGAAGTAGTCATTGACCGGTAGGACGTTGCAGCATATGATCTTGTGGGCAATACTTAAATCGTGTTTTAGGCACTGTAGTTCTAAGCTTTCTAGACCCAGGATTGTTAGTCTATTTTCGTAGGGTATTCTGTTTCGAGTGGAGGAGTGAAGGGCTCTTCTGGTGAAATATCTTTGGACGTTTTCAAGGGTGTTAATGTCTGAGATGTGGTATGGGTTCCAGACAGATGAGCTGTATTCAAGGATGGGTCTGGCAAAAGTTTTGTAGGCTCTTGTGAGTAGTGTGAGATTGCCGAAGCAGAAGCTACATAGGATCAGGTTAACAACTCTAGATAGTGTTCTGTCCCACGCGATGAAGCCACAAATAAGTACGCAACAGACAAACACTTGACATGGTTTGTTTTAGGAATTTAATTCACAAACAATTGAAAGAAGATCAAAACAAGGTAGACAAGGAAGTCCAATTATCTTGGAATGCCGCGTTCAGTTTTGGTCGCCACGATGCAAAAAGGATGTTGAGACTCTAGAAAAAGTGCAGAGAAGAGCAACAAAGAGGATTAGGGGACCGGAGGCTAAAATACATGAAGAATAGTTGCAGGAAGTGGGCATGGCTAGTTTGATGAAAAGAAGGACCAGGGGAGACATGATAGCAGTGTTCTAGTATCTCAGGGGTTTGCATCAAAGAAGAAGGAGTCAACCTATTCTCCAAAGCACCTGAGGGTAGAACAAGAAGAATAGAATACAATAGAATAGGATAGGATAGGATAGGATTTTTTATTGGCCAAGTGTGACTGGGCACACAAGGAAATGTGCATATGCTCTCAGTGTACATAAAAGAAAAAGATACATTTGTCAAGAGTCATGGGGTCCAACACTTAATGATTGTCATAGGGGTCAAATAGGCATACAAATCTAATAAATAAATAAAATAAATAAGCAATGAAGAAATAATCAATATTAATAAAAATCTTAGGATACAAGCAACAAGTTACAGTCATGCAGTCCTAAGTGGGAGGAAAAGGATGATAGGAATGATGAGAAAAACTAGTAGTAAGAGTAGTGCAGATTTAGTAAAAAGTCTGACAGTGTTGAGGGAGTTGTGTAGCAGAGTGATGGCGTTCAGGAAAAAAACTGTTCTTGTGTCTAGTTGTCTTGGTGTATAGTGCTCTATAGCGACGTTTTGAGGGTAGGAGTTGAAGCAGTTTGTGTCCAGGATGCGAGGTGTAAATATTTTCACAGCCCTCTTTTTGACTCATACAGCATACAGGTCCTCAGGGAAAGGCAGAAACAATTCCAGAAGGCCGGGGCCGCCACAGAGAAGGCTCTTCCCCTGGGTCCCGCCAGACGACATTGTTTTGTCGACGGGACCCAGAGAAGGCCAACTCTGTGGGACCTAACCGGTCGCTGGGATTCGTGCGGCAAAGCATTACTGCTTATCATGTTATCAGTTTGAAGGATAAATCCTAGCTGCAACTTTACGTATGGCCCCGATTACTTGTGCCTGAGAACTTGGCAGTTTTTGATTTGACAAAAGATCCTTCCCTAAAAACCCCATTCACTGAGTTTTTTTAAAAAAAATAAGCTTTTCAACTGTTAGTGGGTATGTTTTAAGCAGAACTCTGGAATTTGCTAGAAAATTTACATGGGCATCTGCTTTTCTCAGCCTGTTGAATGTACAGTGAAACCTCGTCATACAAACTTTTCGAGATACAAACCCAGGGTTTAAGATTTTTT
This sequence comes from Erythrolamprus reginae, assembly GCF_031021105.1. Classification (NCBI taxonomy): domain Eukaryota; kingdom Metazoa; phylum Chordata; class Lepidosauria; order Squamata; family Dipsadidae; genus Erythrolamprus; species Erythrolamprus reginae. The sequence continues at coordinate 5,254,950 of NC_091959.1, read as the reverse complement.
TGCCTCTTCTTACAAACTATTTTCACCTTACAAACCTACCGCCGCCGCTGGGATGCCCCACCTCCGGACTTCCGTTGCCAGCAAAGCACCCGTTTTTTGCACTGCTGGGATTCCCCTGAGGCTCCCCTCCATGGGAAACCCCACCTCCGGACTTCCGTGTTTTTGTGATGCTGCAGGGGAATCCCAGCAGTGAAATCGCAGCATCGCAAAAACAGAGGTCCGGAGGTGGGGTTTCGAAGACTTGGTGTTTTTGCGATTTCACTGATGCTCCCTTCACTGGGAAACCCCACCTCCGGACATCCGTTGCCAGTGAAGCACTCATTTTTGCGATCCTGGGATTCCCCTGCAGCATCGCAAACACACAGAAGTCCGGAGGTGGGGTTTCCCATGGAGGGGAGCCTCAGGGGAATCCCAGCAGCGCAAAAACGGGTGCTTTGGCTGGCAAAAGGGGTGAATTTTGGCCTTGCACACATTAATCGCTTTTCCATTGATTCCTCTGGGAAACATTGTTTCATCTTACAAACTTTTCACCTTAAGAACCTCATCCCAGAACCAATTAAGTTTGTAAGACAAGGTATCACTGTATTTATCTTGGATGGTATTCTAGGAACTGGGTTTCCTTGAACTGGTATGAATAACAGCATTATTCCAATGAATATTTCATCCCACCCACCCTGCAAAAAAATACTTCAAATTTGTAATTGCTGCTATTCCCATAGCAACTTGGTTCTCTCGGTTAGCTAGGAAATGCAGTTTTGGCTGAATTTGAGTCCCACACAGACCCGATAGAAAGGAAAATGGGTTTTGAATGGCAAAGATTGCTAATAAGCATCTGGTTTGTTAAAGCAGAGATGTCCAATTAGAAGAATTTGAAGAAGAGGGAGTCAAGCTATTCTCCAAAGCACCTGAAGTTAAGACAAGAGGCCACGGGTGGAAACTAATCAAGGAGAAAAGCAACTGAGAACTAAAAAAAAAAAATCCCGACAGTTAGAACAATTAATCCATGGAACAACTCGCCTCCAGAAGTTATGAATGCTGCAACACTGGAAGTTGTTAGCATCTTAAAGGTGTTGGACAACCATTTGTCTGAAGGGATGTAGGGTTTCCTGGCTGTCAATTAGTTTTCGGTCACAATTCAAAGTTTTGGTAATGACCTATAAACCCCTACATGGCATCGGACCAGAATGTCTCCCGAACCGCCTTCTGCCGCATGAATCCCAGCGGCCGATTAGGTCCCACAGAGTTGGTCTTCTCTGGGTCCCATCGACTAAACAATGTCATCTGGCGGGCCCCAGGGGAAGAGCCTTCTCTGTGGTGGCCCCAGCCCTCTGGAATCAACTCCCTCTGGAGATTAGAACTGCCCTCACCCTCCTTTATCACCTATGACACCAGGCATGGGGGAATTGAGATAACCCCCACCCCCTTATATAGTTTATGAATGGTATGCTTGTGTTGTATGGTTTTAATGATGGGGTTTAAATGTTTTTTAAATATTAGATTTGTTATATTGTTACTATTGTTGTTGTGAGCCGCCCCGAGCCTGCGGAGAGGAGTGGCATACAAATCTAATAAATTATTATTATTATTATTATTATTAATAATAATAATAATAATAATATTACTGTTACTGTTACTGTTACTGTTACTACTACTACTACTACTACTAATAATAATAATAATAATAATAATAATAATAATATTTCCTGCCTAAGCAGTGCGTTGGACTAGAATACCTCCAAGGCCCCTTCCAACTCTGCTATTCTATTCTATTCTATTCTATTCCATTCCATTCCATTCTATTCTATTCACACACCTACACACAAGAATCTGGTTAACAAAACTTCAACCCCAAAATGGTGCCAGATAAGTATCAACAGAATTCAGGGGTGGCTGGACCTGGACCGCTTCTGTGAACACAACACTTCTAAGTTGATGACACATTTAACTCCACCTTCCAGCTTGGCCAGGTCTTCTCCTACACTAACTAACTAACTAAAAAAAAAATTCTTTTTTAAAAGAAATACTTCAGAGTTGCATTGCAAGGTCAGCTTTTATGTACCGAAGCCTACTTCATTAAAAGTGGACTGCATGGCATAAAAAATGAATGCTGAAACAATTCCATCAGTCTTGAAAGAGCCACAAAAACTCTTGTGTTGCAACAGTACAAGCGGTCCCTCTGGGGACACATCTAAACTACGTTTTATGCCCTTATTTTAAGGGAAAGAAAGGGAGGGAAATGCAAATTGTTTCAGAAAAGGATGGTATGGATGAATGTGCGAACGGATATAGAAACATAGAAACATAGAAGACTGACGGCAGAAAAAGACCTCATGGTCCATCTAGTCTGCCCTTATACTATTTTCTGTATTTTATCTTAGGATGGATATATGTTTATCCCAGGCATGTTTAAATTCAGTTCCTGTAGATTTACCAACCACGTCTGCTGGAAGTTTGTTCCAAGGATCTACTACGTTTTATGCTTAAGACCTTCCACCATTCTTGTAGCCCGTCTTTGGACCCGTTCAATTTTGTCAATATCTTTTTGTAGGTGAGGTCTCCAGAACTGAACACAGTATTCCAAATGTGGTCTCACCAGCACTCTATATAAGGGGATCACAATCTCCCTCCAAATATATGTTAGAACTGCCATAGGTCGGAGCATCTGAATTATGTTTTGGGAAATAATTGTCAGGGTTCCAGGTAGCATCCAAATTTAAATCAGAAACATAGAAATATAGAAGATTGAGGGCAGAAAAAGACCTCCTGGTCCATCTAGTGTGCCCTTATACTATTTCCTGTATTTTATCTTAGGGTGAATCTATGTTTATCCCAGGCAGGTTTCAATTCAGTGACTGTGGATTTACCAACCATGTCTGCTGGATGTTTGTTCCAAGCATCTACTCCTCTTTCAGTCAAATAATATTTTCTCACGTTGCTTCTGATCTTTCCCCCAACTAACTTCAGATTGTGTCCCCTTGTTCTTGGGTTCACTTTCCTATTAAAAACATTTCCCTCCTGAAACTTATTTAACCCTTTAACATATTTAAATGCCCCCCCCTTTCCCTTCTGTCCTCCAGACTCTACAGATGGAGTTCATGAAGTCTTTCCTGATAGGTTTTATGCTTAAGACCTTCCACCATTTTTGTAGCCCGTCTTTGGACCTGTTCAATTTTATCAATATCCTTTTGTAGAGTCCAGAGTCCAAGTCAAGGCATTCCTCAGAATTCCAAACCATCCTGGCACCTCCACCCAGTCAGTTGAAAGTTCACATCCCTTGCCTCCCCCCCCCCCGCCAAACTCGTCATGTTGCCCACTCAGGTTGTCCAAACGTGGCAAGTCCTTCCTCTGCTTCCGCCCAGGTGTGTGGGCATAGGATGGCCTTGAACCACTCAAAAGAATGCCTTGTGGCTGTTCCCATAAACATCAGGCCTTCTATAGATAGTGTGGCAGGTCCTTGATTTATCCCCAACTTCTGCACCAGCTTGACAATAATGTCATTCAGTGGATTGATAGTTCCAAAGAAATTATGAACCTTGGTTTCAGATAGGAAACTAAAGCAAAGTTTAAAAGGGAAAAGAGAAGAAAGGAAGAGATGAGAAAAGAAAAGAAGAGAATGTAAGAAGAGAAGAGAAGAAAAGAGAGAAGAGAGAAGAGAGAAGAGAGAAGGGAGAAAAGAAAAGAGAGAAGAGAGAAGAGAGAAGAGAGAAGGGAGAAAAGAAAAGAGAGAAGAGAGAAAAGAAAAGAGAGAAGAGAGAAGAGAGAAGAAAGAAGAGAGGAGAAGAAAAGAGAGAAGAGAGAAGAGAAGAAAAGAGAGAAGGGAGAAGAGAAGAAAAGAGAGAAGAGAGAAGAGAAGAAAAGAAAAGAGAGAAGAGAGAAGAGAAGAAAAGAAAAGAGAGAAGAGAGAAGAGAAGAAAAGAGAGAAGAGAGAAGAGAAGAGAAGAAAAGAAAGAAGAGAGAAGAGAAGAGAAGAAAAGAGAAGAGAGAAGAGAAGAAGAGAGAAGAGAAGAAAAGAGAGAAGAGAGAAGAGAAGAAAAGAAAAGAGAGAAGAGAAGAGAAGAAAAGAGAGAAGAGAGAAGAGAAGAAAAGAGAGAAGAGAGAAGAGAGAAGAAAGAAGAATAGAAAAGATTATCAGAAAAATGGGATTTGTGGACCAGAATAAAATCTCTTGTTGAAAATGACTTTTCCATCTGCCTTTATGACACTTCATCACCTTCATTTTCTTTCCTTGTTCCTCTTTCCTTGCGATACCACCAACTTTTTATAGGCCTTGTCATAGTTCAAAGTGGGACCTTGGGTAAAAACAGCCATCCCGATGACTCTGTCATAGATTGACAGCACAAGTGTGAAGCCAGTGAACTGACACTGAGTCCCATATGGTGTGTAGCCCTCCACAGCCAGGACTCTTTCAGGGCAATACGAAAAGAATGAGACCATATTTGGGGAAGATGTGATGGGCCACTTGATCAGAAACCTACGGGGTCCTCTTTCCCCCTTTCTTCAGGGGATTGATTGAAGAAACCCCCAATGATCAAAAGAAGTCATGTTTTGGAAGCACACGGGGTTCTTGCAACACATTAATTGGGTCAACCTTGGCTAAGCGTTGGCCTTGGTTTAAGCCTTAGGATGCTGGGTTCACTGTTTGATTTCTGATTGTCTTGAACAAAATGCAAACTTGATGAACTGAGTAAGAGTGGTTGTGTGACTCCTTCAGTGTGAGAAACATCAGCAAAATATGCCCCAGGATACTCTTCCAATCTTTTACTTTTTATGCATATACCAGGAAAGAAGGAAGGAAGGAAAGGGAAAGAGGGAAAGAAGGAGGGAAAAGGGAAGGAGGGAAGGGAGGGAGGGAGGAAGGAAAAGGGAGAGGGAGAGAGGGGAGGAAGCAAAGAAAAGGGAAAGAGAGAAAGAGGGAGGGAAGAGGGAAGAGGGAAGGAGGGAAGGAAGGAAAAGGGAAAGAGAGAAAGAAGGAGGGAAAAGGGAAGGAAGGAAGGAAGGAAGGAAGGAAAAGGGAGAGGGAGAGAGGGGAGGAAGCAAAGAAAAGGGAAAGAGAGAAAGAGAGAGGGAAGGAAGGAAAATGGAAAGAGAGAAAGAAGGAGGGAAAAGGGAAGTTGGGATGGAAGGAAGGAAGGGAGGAAAAGGGAGAGAGGGAGAGAGGGAAGGAAGTAAGGGAAAGAGAAAGAGGGACTGAAGAGGGAAGGAGGGAGGAAAGGAAGGAAGGAAGGAAAAGGGAGCGGGAGAGGGAGAGAGGGAAGGAAGGAAAAGGGAAAGAGAGTAAGAAGGAAGGAAAAGGGATGGTGGGATGGAAGGAAGGAAGGAAGGAAAAGGAAGAGTGGGAGGGAAGGAAAAGGGAAAGAGAGAAAGAGGGAGGGAAGAGGGAGGGAAGGAAGGAAGGAAAAGGAAGAGTGGGAGGGAAGGAAAAGGGAAAGAGAGAAAGAGGGAGGGAAGAGGGAGGGAAGGAAGGAAGGAAAAGGAAGAGTGGGAGGGAAGGAAAAGGGAAAGAGAGAAAGAGGGAGGGAAGAGGGAGGGAAGGAAGGAAGGAAGAAAGGAAGGAAAAGGAAGAGAGGGAAGGAAGGAAAAGGGAAAGAAAGAGGGAGGGAAGAGAGAGGGAAGGAAGGAAGAAGGAAGGAAAAGGGAAAGAGGAGGAAGGAAGAAGGAAGGAACAAATGAATGAATGAACAAATGAATGAACGAACGAACAAAGGAGAAAGAGAGAGAGAAGGGGAAGAAAGGAGAGGAAATTGGCACAACTCCATCCTAAGGGAAATCACAACCAATGGTGATCTCCTAAGACCAAATCAAAGACCATGTAGTGCTGTTTCCAGCAGCTGTTGGAACAATACATTCCCGTCTCCCTTCAAGCCTTCTGAAATGTAAGTAGACTGACTTACTGGTGTGATTGTTCTCTCTGTGTGTGTGTGTGTGAGTGTGGCCATCATCCCCTCATTTAATCCTCCCTCTAAATTAAGCTTTACACATAGATGATGGATAGCTCGTCCAAGCTTCAACAAAACAACACCCCCCTCTTTGTTTCCTGCCTCTCAGCAGATGCCCTCTCAGCGAGGATGGAATTTTATCACTCATTCAAAAAAGGGCTCTTCTGCCAGGCTAAAACTGCCCAGCTTCTCGCCCTCATTCAAAGATATTATTAAGGCATGATTGGCAGGTTTGTATCCAACCCAAATGTATTTTTAGCAACTCTAAGCAAGCAGGCTCAATCGCTCTCTCTCTCTCTCTCTCTTTCTCCCCAGTGCCATCTTTATAAAGAGACTCATTTCCTTCTGTTTGTCAAGCTGTATTGTGCTTCTCAGTTTCCCCCATATTGTTGCCTCGCCTTTTTTTATGAAACATCGCCGCATTCTGCTGTGAAGAAAGGGAGGGAGAAGAAGAGAAAGAAAGAAAGAAAGAAAGAAGGAGAAAGGAACATAGAAACATAGAAGACTGACGGCAGGAAAAGACCTCATGGTCCATCTAGTCTGCCCTTATACTATTTCCTGTATTTTATCTTAGGATGGATATATGTTTATCCCAGGAATGTTTAAATTCAGTTCCTGTGGATTTACCAACCACGTCTGCTGGAAGTTTGTTCCAAGCCTCTACTACTCTTTCAGTTAAATAATATTTTCTCATTCATTCATTCATTCATTCATTCATTTATTTATTTATTTATTGGATTTGTATGCCGCCCCTCTCCGCAAGACTCGGGGCGGCTAACAACAGTAATAAAACAGCATATAATAATAATCCAATACTAAAAACAGTTAAAGATCCATTATTATAAAAACCATACATACATACAGACATACCATGCATAAAATTGTAAAGGCCTAGGGGGAAAGAGTATCTCAATTCCCCCATGCCTGACGGCAGAGGTGGGTTTTAAGTAGCTTACGAAAGGCAAGGAGGGTGGGGGCAATTCTAATCTCTGGGGGGGAGTTGGTTCCAGAGGGCTGGGGCCGCCACAGAGAATGCTCCTCCCCTGGGTCCCGCCAAGCGACATTGTTTAGTTGACGGACCCAGAGAAGATCCACTTTGTGGGACCTAACTGGTCGCTGGGATTCGTGCAGCAGAAGGCGGTCCCTGAGATAATCTGGTCCGGTGCCATGAAGGGCTTTATAGGTCATAACCAACACTTTGAATTGTGACCGGAAACTGATCGGCAACCAATGCAGACTGTGGAGTATTTGTGTAACATGGGCATATTTGGGAAAAGCCCATGATTGCTCTCGCAGCTGCATTCTGCACGATTTGAAGTTTCCGAACACTTTTCAAAGGTAGCCCCAGGTAGAGAGCGTTACAGTAGTCGAGCCTCGAGGTGATGAGGGCATGAGTGACTCATGTTTCTTTTGATCTTTCCCCCATCTAATTGTGCTTGTGTTCACTTTCCTGTTAAAAACACTTCCCTCCTTAACCTTATTTAACCCTATAACATATTTAAATGTTTTGATCATGTCCCCCCTTCCCCTTCTGTCCTCTAGACTATACAGATTGAGTTCATTAAGTCTTTCCTGATACGTTTTATGCTTAAGACCTTCTGCCATTCTTGTAGCCCGTCTTTGGACCCGTTCAATTTTGTCAATATCTTTTTGTAGGTGAGGTCTCCAGAACTGAACACTTCCAAATGTGGTCTCGCCAGCGCTCTATATAGCTGGATGGTATGATGGTAGATCAACAGATGCTTCCATGAAAAAAAACACAACAATCCAAGATTCAATAGAAAATAGTAAAATACATGATGATGGTTATAGAGGAGATACTCATAGTAAAATATATCTAAGAAATAATAGAAAAGAAGGTATAGTAATAGAACATATCAATGAAAGAATAGAAAAGAAGATATAGGAATAGAACATATGAATGAAAGAATAGAAGAAGAGATATAGGAATAGAAGAAAGGTATAGGAGATATAGGAAAGCAATAGGACAGGGGACGGAAGGCACACTGGTGCACTTGTAATCGCCCCTTACTGACCTCTTAGGAATCTGGATAGGTCAACCGTAGATAATCTAAGGGTAAATTGTTAGGGATTTGGGGATGACACTATGGAGTCTGGTAATGAGTTCCACGCTTCGACAACTCGGTTACTGAAGTCATATATTTTACAGTCAAGTTTGGAGCGGTTCGTATTCAGTTTAAATCTGTTGTGTGCTCTTGTGTTGTTGTGGTTGAAGGTGAAGTAGTCGCCGACAGGCAGGACGTTGCAGCATATGATCTTGTGGGCAATACTTAGATCTTGTTTAAGGCGTCTTAGTTCTAAACTTTCTAGGCCCAGGATTGAAAGTTCATGTCTTATGATTCCATAACATAGCGAAGACCAGCAAACTAAAGTTCTAGTGAGGTTCCAGATGGTGGTTCTAGGTCAAACTATGAATTCCAACAAGAATTTCAAATCATGGGATTCTTCAAATCTAAACCACATCTTGGAGGGTTCCTGTACATTTTAAGGATTGTTGGCTCGTAAACAGGCATGATTTTTTCCCCCAACAATATTAAATTCAATATGAATTTGTGCAGTTGAAATGATTTGATGTCATTGAAGGGTACCACTTTTTAGATTGGGGGCTTGGAATCCTTAGATCAGAGATCTTCAAACCTGGCAACTTTAAAACTTGTGGACTTCAACTCCCAGAATTCCCCAGCCAGCAGGGGCTTCTGGGTGTTGAAGTCCACACCTCTTAAAGTAGTGAAACACGGCTCTAATATAGAGGTCTTCAAACTTGGCAACTTTAAGACATGGCTGTGGGTCCTGCCTCCCAAGGACAATTCCATCTGTCTGTCCATTACCCTGGGGGGAGAATCATTGACCCCCCGAGAGAGGGTCCCCAACTTGGGCATCCTCCTCGATCCACAGCTCACATTAGAGAAACACCTTTCAGCTGTGGCGAGAGGGGCGTTTGCCCAGGTTCGCCTGGTACACCAGTTGCGACCCTATTTGGACCGGGAGTCACTGCTCACAGTCACTCATGCCCTCATCACCTCGAGGCTCGACTACTGTAACGCTCTCTACATGGGGCTACCTTTGCAAAGTGTTCGGAAACTTCAGATCGTGCAGAATGCAGCTGCGAGAGCAATCATGGGCTTTCCCAAATATGCCCATGTTACACCAACACTCCGCAGTCTGCATTGGTTGCCGATCAGTTTCCGGTCACAATTCAAAGTGTTGGTTATGACCTATAAAGCCCTTCATGGCATCGGATCAGAATATCTCCGGGACCGCCTTCTGCTGCACGAATCCCATTGATTGGTCCTGTCAACCAATCAATGTTGCTTGGCGGGACCCAGTGGAAGAGCCTTCTCTGTGGCGGCCCCGGCCCTCTGGGACCAACTCCCCCCCAGAGATTAGAATTGCCTCCATCCTCCTTGCCTTTCGAAAGCTGCTTAAAACCCACCTCTGCCGCCAGGCATGGAGGAACTGAGATATACTTCCCCCTAGGCCTTTACAATTTTATGCATGGTACGTCTGTATGTATGATTGGTTTTTATATAATGGGTTTTTAACTGTTTTTAGTATTGGATTTTGTTATATAATGTTTTATTGCTGTTGTTAGCCGCCCCGAGTCTTGCGGAGAGGGGCGGCATACAAATCCAATAAATAATAATAATACTAATAACTCCCAGGAGTCTCTGCAACTCTGGCTGGAGAATTCTGGGAGTTGAAGTCCACAAGTTTTAAAGTAGCCAAGTTTGGGGACCCCTGCCTTAGATGATAACGGTGGAACCCTGTCAGATTGTGTATCAAATCTGAAAGACGAATAATATCTAAGCTCCTGTACCTTATTCTAAATTGAACTAAAAGTGAACGTCTATTGTAGGAGCTTGGATTTCAATCAGTCAACCGATAAATGTCTTCCAAACAATATATGAATTCAATCTGGATTCCAATGCATAATAAAATTAGCCAATTTGCTGGCTAAGGGATGCTTTGTATATCATTTCTTCTAGGGATGTGATATGATACCCATCCAATTTCGGAACTATTATAACATCTTGACAAGCATGGGTAAACTTGATCGAATTGAGGAATATCTTTGCTATCTAACATGGACACTGGAAGTAAAAAAAAAAAAGGAATACATATTGGTAATCAAACTAAAAATAGTTCTTTAAAAAATAAGAATTTTCTGCCATTTGTAGCATAGCATTTATGAATTCCGCATAATACTTCTGCGCTGATAGTTTCTATCCACGCGGAAAAGATTTACCCAAGTGAACGCTACATTCCCAATATTTAAAGCACAAATATTCGCAGGTGACAAGTCTCATTAGGAAAACAATTTTGTATTTGGTTTCGCAAACTAAGAAATGTGGGAAGTCGAGTTTTAATAAAGGTAAAAATGTTTAATTGGCCTCCTTGTGGCATAATTATGACTCAGGCACTTTCAGAATTCTCTTTAAATGCATGCTATAAATTTCAGCTTTATACTGAAACTATATAAGCATGTTGTAATTCACTGCCAAAAGATCCTTAGAACCGTGATTCAGTTTGGAAACTACTGGAGTCCAAAATGTGTAGATTTTTCAACGTGCTTCTGCCCTCTCTAAATCAAGAAATGTGAATGTTAACCACGAGGGTTTAAAATCCAGAATTTACTGCTTTTATTCAGGTGTATTGACCAAACCACAAAGCAATGCAAAGTTGAAATTATCATAGAAGCATAGAAGATTGACGGCAGAAAAAGACCTCCTGGTCCATCTAGTCTGCCCTTATACTATTTCCTGTATTTTATCTTAGGATGGATCTATGTTTATCCCAGGCATATTTAAATTCAGTCACTGTGGAGTCTTCCTTCCTTCTTTCTTCCTTTCTTTCTTTCTTTCTTTCCTTCATTCCTTCCTTCCTTCTTTCCCTTCCTTCCTTCCTTCTCTTTTTTTCCTTCCTTCTTTCTTTCCTTCCTTCCTCCCTTCCTTCTTCATTCATAGAAGATTGACGGCAGAAAAAGACCTCTTGGTCCATCTAGTCTGCCCTTATACTATTTCCTGTATTTTATCTTAGGATGGATCTATGTTTATCCCAGGCACATTTAAATTCAGTTACTGTGGATTGACCAACCATGTCTGCTAGAAGTTTGTTCCAAGCATCTACTACTCTTTCAGTCAAATAATATTTTCTCACGTTACTTCTGATCTTTCCCCCAACTAACCTCAGATTGTGTCCCCTTGTTTTTGTGTTCACTTTCCTATTAGAAACACTTCCCTCCTGAAGCTTATTTAACCCTTTAACATATTTAAATATATTTCAATCGTGTCCCCCCTTTCCCTTCTGTCCTCCAGACTATATAGATTGAGTTCATGAAGTCTTTCCTGATAAATTTTATGCTTAAAACCCATCTTAATGGTCTTAATCCCATCTACGATCGTCACCCTGATTAATTCAAAAGTCTCTCCCTCTCTCTTTCTCCGTAGAACATACAGGTAGCAATAGCAATAGCACTTAGACTTATATACCGCTTCACAGTGCTTTTACAGCCCTCTCCAAGAGGTTCACAGAGTCAACCTCTTGGCCCCAACAATCTGGGTCCTCATTTTACCCACCTCGGAAGGATGGAAGGCTGAGTCAACCTTGAGCTAATCAGAAGTGGTGGCAGTGGGCAGAGAAGAGAGGAAGGAAGGAAGGAAGGAAGGAAGAAAGGAAGGAAGGAAGGAAGGAAGGAAGGAAGGAAGGAAGGAAGGAAGGAAGGAAGGAATTCAATTTATTATTCAATTTATTAGATTTGTATGCCACCCCTCTCCGAAGACTCGGGGCGGCTCACAACAATAATAAAAACAATATTCCAATATTCCAGGAAGGAAGGAAGGAACGAACGAACGAACGAACGAACGAACGAATGAAAGAGCGAAGGAACGAACGAACGAAGGAACGAAGGAACGAAGGAACGAAGGAACGAAGGAACGAAGGAATGAAGGAACGAAGGGAGGTGTCAACAAGAGTGAGTGGTAGAGGAGAAAAAAGAAAGGAAGGAAGGAAGGAACAAAGGAATGAAAGAGCGAAGGAACGAAGGAACAAAGGAACAAAGGAACAAAGAAACGAAGGAACGAAGGAACGAAGGAACGAAGGAACGAAGGAACGAAGGAACGAAGGAACGAAGGAACGAAGGAACGAAGGAACGAAGGAACGAAGGAACGAAGGAACGAAGGAACGAAGGAACGAAGGAACGAAGGAACGAAGGAACGAAGGAATGAAGGAACGAAGGAACGAAGGAAGGTGTCAACAAGAGTGAGTGGGTAGAGGAGAAAAAAGAAAGGAAGGAAGGAAGGAAGGAAGGAATAGGGCTTTATTGTTATAATGGTTTTCTTATGAGTTTTTACTGTTATTTATTGTTATTACGATTTTATGTTCGACACCCAGAGTCCGTTTTGTAGTTGGGCGGCTCATAAATCTAACAAAATAAATAATAAAATAACGTAAAATAAATATTCCCAACCGTCAGCCCTAATTAAAAAGAGCTGTTATAATCAGTGGTGCTTGCTAGGTGTTGACTTAATCTTATTGCTCTGTGTTTGTTTGTTTGTTCACTTTTAAAGATGACTTACTCCATGTTCTTTGGGAAAAAAAATTTATAACAGTCCTTCATCATCCCCCCGTAAGATTATAGGAGTGGGAGCTATTATTTTTATTTTATATTATATTTGGTCTGGATGTCCTGCTCTTTTACATGGTGCTAAAGTTACACACACACACACAAACCGAAATGAGGTATGAGAATGCGCTCGCTAGTTAGTCTCTGTCAGTTCAAGGAGAACCTCTACCTCATCAAAGACACAATCCCTGCAGCTAATTTGGGATTATTGTTCCCATCTTTAAAAAAGAAAAAAGAAAAAAAACTTCTCGCTTTTGTGCCTGATGCTATTAAGGCAGGGCTATTATGCTCCAGCCATTCTTGCTGCGAACGCCATAGAATCTCAAGTGAATCATGTTGCACTCCAATGCTACACGGGCTTTGTGTTCGAGCCAAATTGAAAGGAAGTCGTTGCGCAAACGCCACACATGCCGGGCGGCATCATCTCCCTTTAGGATTGTTCCCCCAGAAATGAGGAAAGGTTCCTAAAAAATAATAATAATAATCACTTGAGAAAGGAAGAATCTGTTGTTTTCTAAATTCCATTGTCTGTATTTTGCACAGTGTTGATTTTATGCAGAATGATCGAGTTTGTTTGTTTATTTGTTTATTTATTTATTTACTTTACTTTACTTTACTTACTTACTTACTTACTTACTTACTTACTTACTTACTTACTTACTTACTTACTTACTTACTTACTTACTTATTTATTTATTTATTAGATTTGTATGCTACCCCTCTCCGAAGACTCGGGGCGGCTAACAACAATAAAGAAGACAATGTAACAAATCTAATATTAAACAATAATCTAAATAAACCCTATTTAAGAGACAAATCATACAAACAAGCATACCATGTATAAATTCTATAAGCCTAGGGGGAACAGATATTTCAATTCCCCCATGCCTGACGACAGAGGTGGGTTTTAAGAAGCTTGCGAAAGGCAAGGAGGGTGGGGGAAATTCTGATATCTGGGGGGAGCTGGTTCCAGAGGGTCAGGGCCGCCACAGAGAAGGCTCTTCTCCTGGGGCCCGCCAAATGACATTGTTTAGTCGACGGGACCCAGCGAAAGCCAACTCTGTGGGACCTAACTGGTCGCTGGGATTCATGCGGCAGAAGGCGGTCCTGGAGATATTCTGGTCCGATGCCATGAAGGGCTTTAAAGGTCATGACCAACACTTTGAATTGTGACCGGAAATTGATCAGTAACCAATGCAGACTGCAGAGTGTTGGTGTAACATGGGCATACCTGGGGAAGCCCATGATTGCTCTCGCAGCTGCATTCTGCACGATCTGAAGTTTCCGAATACTTTTCAAAGGTAGCCTCATGTAGAGAGCATTACAGTAGTCGAACCTCGAGGTGATGAGGGCATGAGTGACTTTGAGCAGTGAGTCCCGGTCCAGATAGGGCCGCAACTGGTGCACCAGGCGAACCTGGGCAAACGCCCCCCTCGCCACAGCTGAAAGATGTTTCTCTAATGTGAGCTGTGGGTCGAGGAGGACGCCCAAGTTGCGGACCTTCTCTGAGGAGGTCAATAATCCCCCCCCCAGGGTTATAGACAGACAGATGGAATTGTCCTTGGGAGGCAGAACCCACAGCCACTCCGTCTTATCCGGGTTGAGCTTGAGTCTGTTGACACCCATCCAGACCCCAACAGCCTCCAGGCACTGGCACATCACTTCCACTGCTTTGTTGACTGGACATGTTGTGGTGCTCTCTGAACTTGGCTGTTTTCTTGTAGATGTTTCAGGACCCAACTGGGGAATACCATCAGTTGTAGAATGGAATGGGGTTTGTGAAGAGGAGGAGGAGGAGAAAACTAACCAAGGAGAGAAGTAACTTAGAACTAAGAAGACATTTCCTGACAGTTAGAACAATTAATCAGTGGAACAGCTTGCCTCCAGAAGTTGTGAATGCTCCAACACTGGAAGTTTTAAAGCAGATGTTGGATAACCATTTGTCTGAAGTAGTGTAGGGTTTCCTGCCTAAGCAGGGGGTTGGACTAGAAGACCTCCAAGGTCCCTTCCAACTCTAGAACATAAGAACATACTAAGAGCGATGCTGAATCAGGCCAAAGCCCATCGAGTCCAGCATTCTGTGTCACACAGTGACCCACCCATTGTCCATGGGGATCTTGAGCAGAAAGAGAAGGCAAGACCCTCCCTTTCCCCTGACCCCGAACAAATGGTACTCAAGGGAATCCTGCCTGCCTCAACCAACATAGAGGTGGCACATGGACATCCATTTCAATAACCACCGATACACTGGATATACACTGGATATCATGGATATACATCCATGAATCTGTCTAATCCTGCCTTGAAGCTATCCAGGCTGACAGATGTCACGAGCTCTTCTGGAAGTGAATTCCATCAACCAAGGACCCTCTGAGTGAAGAAATATTTCCCTTGATTTGTCCTCACTTTCTTACCTATGAGCTTTAGGGAGGGGCCCCTCATCCTAGTATTGTGTGATAGAGAAAAGAGTTTTTGTCTATCCACCTTTTCTATCCCCTGCATTATTTTATACACTCTTGTTGTTTGAGGAGGAGAAGGAGGAAGAGGACGATTATGGAATCCTTGGTGGTCTTTGAGTTGGGCTAATTTCCTGCAGATGTTTCGTGACCCCGAGAGGTGACATAATCAGTACTAGAGGAGTGGGATTTGTGGAAGGGAGGGGGAAGGGGAGGAGGAGAACTGTGGGCTCCTTGATGGTGTGAGTTTCTTCCAGATGTTTCATTACCCAACTAGGGAACATCATCAATGCTTCAAGTTACAGTTGATCTCCAGATGCAGAGTTATTAGTTGTTATTATTATTAGTTAGTTAGTTATTAGACTTGTATGCCACCCTTCTCCGAAGACTCGGGGCGGCTCACGGGGTACAATATAGAACAATGTGTATACAAATCTAATCAGTTAAAACTATAGGCTATGATCCCACTATATTAAAAACAGACAACCAACTCACACAACATTTGGTAGTCAGAGGGGGACATGATCTAATTACCCCGTGCTTGGCAACATAAGTGCGTTTTAAGACTCTTGCAACAGGCGAGGAGGGTGGGGGCAGTGCGAATCTCTGGAGGGAGCTGATTCCAGAGGGCCGGGGCCACCACAGAGAAGGCTCTTCCCCTAGGCCCCGCCAGATGACATTGTCTGATCAACGGGACCTGGAGAAGGCCAACTCTGGCATTGGGCCAGAATACATCCGGAACCGCCTTCTACTGCACGAATCCCAGCGGCCGATAAGGTCTCACAGAGTTGGCCTTCCCCGGGTCCCGTCGACCAAACAATGTCGTTTGGCGGGCCCCAGGGGAAGAGCCTTCTCTGTGGCAGCCCTGGCCCTCTGGAATCAACTCCCCCCAGAGATTAGAACGGCCCCCACCCTCCTTGTCTTTCGCAAATTATTCAAGACCCACCTTTATCGCCAAGCATGGGGGAGTTAGGATATTCCTTCCCCTAGGCCATTACAAGTTATGTATGGTATGTTTGTGTGTATGTTTGGTTTTAATATAGTGGTTTTTAGTTGTTTTATTAATTGGATTGTTACATGCTGTTTTTTATCATTGTTGTTAGGCACCCCGAGTCTGCGGAGAGGGGTGGCATACAAATCAAATCAAATCAAATTAATTGATCGACAGACAGACAGACAGACAGACAGACAGACAGACAGACAGACAGACAGACAGACAAACAAACAAACAAACTCATTCATTCATTCATTCATTCATTCATTCATTCTGTGGGACCTCACCGGACGCTGGGATTTGTGCAGCAGAAGGTGGTCCCATAAATAATCAGAACCCCAAATTTGAGCCAGCCAAATTCAGGAGCAAATCAAATCCCCTTTACTCATCTTAAATTGCTTCCTCTCTTCCCTCTCGATTGGATTAAATTTCTGCCCATGTTCTGCACACCCAGTGAAAGAGACGGACTAGGGCTTGGAAGGATGCCAAGTGAAGCACTACGGAGTTTTTTCACTCCAGCCTTTACATCTGAGTGGGTGGATTGGAGGGAAAAACCCAGATCCAGGGTGTGCATCGGTTTGCAAAACAGGCACGTCAATAGAAACCCAGTCCAACTCTTTTTGAAGCTGTGTAGCCCTCTCCTTTCATATATATAAACACCCTCTTTCAAGGCTGACTCCGATGCACAAGATTAAAAGAACGTGTCAGCCCTTCGGAGAGAAAGTGGATAGGAACAATCTCAGGGGAAATAAAAACAGCCCAGGATTGGGGGGAAATTCTTTCAAAAGGAGAAGACCTAGCAGAATTGCAAAGAACTGCCTGTAGGGGAAAGTCAACGGAGCCCTACAAAAACAAAATGCAACAAACCCTGGAAAAATAATATAGTGGCGAAAGGAGGAAGGTTAGCGCTCCGCATGTAAGTACATCCAAGTAACTTGGATTTGTGGAGACAGTGTCGAGAAGCGAAAGGTCAGGATGAGCTAAGTTTAGAGATGAATGCTAAGGACAACAAAACCTTGCTCTCAGAGCGGTGCAGAATAACAAGCGGAGAAGAGGGAGCATAAGCCAGCCAGCTGCTCCAGGAAAATGCCAAAAGGCTAACAGGTAACCGAAGAAAAAGCAAGCTGGAGGTATAACAAGCAGGAAGAGGGAGGTTGTGATCCCGCTGTATAGAGCGCTGGTGAGACCCCATTTGGAATAATACTGTGTCCAGTTCTGGAGACCCCACCTAACAAAAAGATATGGATCAAATTGAACGGGTCCAAAGACGGGCTACAAGAATGGTGGGAGGTCTTAAGCTTTGGCTTGACAACCAATGAGTCCAATGGTCCTTGTCAGACCCCTCACTTGTTTTTTTGGTTGGCTTCTTCCCTACATAGTGTTCTGTCGGGCTCTCTGATAGACTTCTCCCAAAAATTCACAGGTACAAATTTCAGACACACACATGTTTGAAAATTCAAAACAATGTTCTTTATAATGAAAAGTCACTTAAACCAAGCCCTCTTTTGGTAGAGCAAAGAGCACTCGTCTCCAAACAAACTGGTCATTTGTACAAGTCCCTTATCAGTTCTGTGATACTTAGCTTGCAGCTGGGAGGCAATTCACAGTTCTTCTTTCACAAAGTGAAACACACTTTGCTCTGGTTTAGTTTCAAAGCGGGGAAAAATCAGCACACAAAAGGTCAAAGTCAGTAAAGCAGTCACGAAACACAATGATCAGATAATCCTCCACAATGGCCAAACCCACAGGCTGCTATTTATAGCAGCCTCACTAATGACCACAGCCCCACCCAACCACAGGTGGCCTCATTTTCTTTGATAATAATCTCTCAGTTGTTGCTGCCTATGCATCGCTCTCCCCATGCGTGGCTGTATCATTAACTCTTGTTCTGAATCCAAGGAGGAGCTAGAGAATTGATCTCCTTCTGAGCTGTCTGCCCCACTCTCCTCCTCCCTGTCACTCATGTCTTCTTGGTCACAGGAGCCTTCATCATCAGATTCCACCGGGGGCAAAACAGGCCTGCAGCATGTGGATGTCTCCCCCACATCCACAGTCCTTGGGGCAGGAGCTGGGCCAGAGCTAACCACAACACATAGTCACAGGACAATTCACTTCTCCAGGGACTTGGGAGATGAGACTGATGTCCTCAGTGGGCCCTCTCAGTTCTGTATTTAGACAGCGCATCCTCTTTGCCTCAATCCCTTATTTTCAAAATCAACAAGGGACTAGCACCTCTTCCCCAGGCAGTACGATTTGAATTCATAGCTGTGGAACATCTCTGCTATACCTCCCTCTAGATTTATTTCTTTCCTTTTATAAAGGCAAAATGGGATATGATTTATGACTCGGCCTTCACGGGGAAGTGTTTATTCCATCAACATGTTAATCAAGGGGATATTTTTTTCATAATACTTCTACTGGAATTCTGGAGAGATTTGTCTACGAGTGGATTTTTCTTGCCATCTTCCCCGCTGAGCTTTCTCTACCCCTACAAACACACAGAGAGAGGGAGAGAGGGAGGGAGAGAGAGAGAGAGAGAAGGAAAGAAAGAGAGACAGACAGAGAGAGAGAGAGAAGGAAAGAAAGAGAGACAGAGAGAGAGAGAGAGAAGGAAAGAAAGAAAGAAAGAAAGAGAGAGAGAGAGAGAGAGAGAAGGAAAGAAAGAGAGACAGAAAGAGAGAGAGAAGGAAAGAAAGAGAGAAAGAGAGAGAGAGAGAAGGAAAGAAAGAGAGACAGAGAGAGAAGGAAAGAAAGAGAGACAGAGAGAGAAGGAAAGAAAGAAAGAGAGAGAGAGACAGACAGAGAGAGAGAGAGAAGGAAAGAAAAAGAGAAAGAGAGAGAAGGAAAGAAAGAGAGACAGAGAGAGAAGGAAAGAAAGAGAGAGAGAGAGAATGAAAGAAAGAGAGAGAGGCAGAGAGACAGAGAGAAGGAAAGAAAGACAGAAAGAGAGAGGAGGAAAGAAAGAGAGACAGAGAGAGAGAAGGAAAGAAAGAAAGAGAGAGACAGAGAGAAAGAGAGAGAAGGAAAGAGAGAAAGAGAGAGAGAGAAGGAAAGAAAGAGAGACAGAGAGAGAAGGAAAGAAAGAGAGAAAGAGAGAGAAGGAAAGAGAGAGACAGACAGACAGAGAAGGAAAGAAAGGGAGAAAGAGAGAGAAGGAAAGAAAGAGAGACAGAGAGAGAGAAGGAAAGAAAGAGAGACAGAGAGAGAAGGAAAGAAAGAGAGAGAGAGAGAGACAGAGAGAGAGAGAGAAGGAAAGAAAAAGAGAAAGAGAGAGAAGTAAAGAAAGAGAGACAGAGAGAGAGAAGGAAAGAAAGAGAGACAGACAGAGAGAGAAGGAAAGAAAGAGAGAAAGAGAGAGAAGGAAAGAAAGAGAGGGGGCTATATGCCAAAGGTGCATGGAATACTGTTCCCTTCCCACCAAAGTGGTACCTATTTCTCTATTCACATTTGCATGCTTTTGAACTACTAGATGGATAGGAGCTGGAGAGAGGAATTGCAGCTCGTTCTATCGACATAGCGCTTGGGTCTTAAACCCAGGCTGTCCGCTTTCCTGCAGACTAGGTCAGTGTCTTTAAACCATCACAAACCCATGATTGAGAGAATCATATGGGTATAAATACTCTTTAGAAGGCCAGATCCTGAAGATGAAACTCAAACGCTTTGGCCACCGAATGAGAAGGAAGGACTCACTGGAGAAGAGATGACTGAGGGCAAAAGAAGGGGACGGCAGAGAAGGAGGTGGATGGATGGAGTCACCAAAGCAATTAGCATGAGCTTAAATGGACTTCAGAGGGTGGTAGAGGACAGGTAAAGGCCTGGAGGAACCTTGTCCATGGGGTCGTGATGGGTCGGACACTGACAATAACAACAATGGGTATCAAGTGAATTTGATTCTGCTTGGCAGACGCTAGCTGGGAAGGCTGCAAATGGTGACCCCCACCTGGCCCCTCTTCATCCCAGGTTTTACTCCTGGTGGTTTGTTGATCCCACCGCATCCTCGAAGGAAAAAGCAGCCGCGGATTGAAGGCTGCCTCCTCGACGCGTGACATGAAGATCTGTTCTTTCTGTGTTCCTGCACTTCCTTATCCCTCTGGGCCCTCCCAACCAATGGTAGGTAGAGGCTGGCTTCAAAAAGAACAGAAACACAAGGATGAGGCTTGTGTAATCAGCCGTCCTCTCCAAAGAAAGAGGGAGAGAATCACCCAGCATGCCAACCTCATGGGTCCCCAAGCAGACTTTCTCTAGCTCAGGCATGTGAGGGCAAGAGCAGAGAGAGGAGGAGGAGGAGGAGGAGGAAGAGGAGGAGGAAGAGGAAGAGGAGGAGGAGGAGGAAGAGGAGGAGACTGACAGAAGCATAGTTTGCAAACAAGAAACATAGAAACATTGAAGATTGACGGCAGAAAAAGCCCTCATGATCCATCTAGTCTGCCCTTATACTATTTCCTGTATTTTATCTTACAATGGATATATGTTTATCCCAGGCATGTTTAAATTCAGTTACTGTGGATTCACCAACCACGTCTGCTGGAAGTTTGTTCCAAGGGTCTACTACTCTTTCAGTGAAATAATATTTCCTCACGTTGCTTTTGATCTTTCCCCCAACTAACTTCAGATTGTGTCCCCTTGTTCTTGGGTTCACTTTCCTATTAAAAACACTTCCCTCCTGAACCTTATTTAACCCTTTAACATATTTAAATGTTTCGATCATGTCCCCCCTTTTCCTTCTGTCCTCGAGACTCTACAGATGGAGTTCATGAAGTCTTTCCTGATACGTTTTATGCTTAAGACCTTCCACCATTCTTGTAGCCTGTCTTTGGACCTGTTCAATTTTGTCAATATCTTTTTGTAGGTGAGGTCTCCACCTACAAAAGGTGTTTGTAGGTGAGCTATGCAGCCAAGCATTCCCGTCTTTGGACCCGTTCAATTTTGTCAATATCTTTTTGTAGGTGAGGTCTCCAGAACTGAACACAATATTCCAAATGTGGTCTCACCAGCGCTCTATATAAGGGGATCACAATCTCCCTCTTCCTGCTTGTTATACCTCTAGCTATGCAGCCAAGCATCCTACTTGCTTTTCCTACCGCCCGACCACACTGCTCACCCATTTTGAGACTACCCCTAAATCCTTCAAAAAGGAAGGACCAATACTTCCTTTTTGAACCCCCTTTGTTAGCTTCCCGGGAATGCATAATTAATAATAATAATTAACAATTTATTAGATTTGTATGCCGCCCCTCTCCGAGGACTCGGAGCGGCTCACGACAGGATACAATATCACAAATCCAATATATTAAAAAAGCACATTAAAAAACCCATTATTAAAACCATACAACTCAGTCATACCATACACAAATCTTACCGTAGCCTAGGGGTAACTCATTTTCCCCATGGCTGGCGACATAGGTGGATTTTGAGTAGCTTACGAAAGGCAAGAAGGGTGGAGGCGATTCTAATCTCCGGGGGGAGTTGATTCCAGAGGGCTGGGGCCGCCACAAAGAAGGCTCTTCCCCTGGGTCCCGCCAGACGACATTGTTTCATCGACGGGACCCAGAGAAGGCCAACTCTGTGGGACCTAATTGGTCGCTGGGAAATAGTGGACTTTGCCCAGCTGGGGGGGCAGAGTGATGCCAGGGGGATACATGTGACCCTGGCGGACATGTGTGGTCCCTCTCGGTTGATTTCCCTGGACAGGGAGTGTTTTCCTCTGAGCCCGGAAGAGAAGGCAACCAGGTGAGACAGGGTGGTTGTGTGGGTTCAGAAAGAGCAGAGAGAGAGAGAATTGTGCTTCTGGCTCCCTCTTATGGTAGTTTGCAGCACTGCCTCTTAAAGCTATAATACTTCAACACAAACAAATATTCATTGTTAGCTTGTTTATATATTGCGAACCCAACTGTCTTGTGCAGAGTACTTACAAAGAATCTTCCAATTATTCGGGGGCATCAAAATAACACTGTTGGCAGATAGTATATATGTTGACTCTTCGCTTCTTTTGAACTCCCTGTTCCTGGAACACAAATACAAGCCAAGCATGACCTGCACATGATGTTCTCAATTATAGCCCCGGGTGGCTAAAGAACAAGCTGGAGATACATTTTTATTTACCACATTAGAAGGAGTCCCCATCTTTCCTCTGAGGAGCTTAAGCAACGTGCAACTGGAGGACAGAAGGAAAAGGGGGGACATGATCGAAACATTTAAATATGTTAAAGGGTTAAATAAGGTCCAGGAGGGAAGTGTTTTTAACAGGAAAGTGAACACAAGAACAAGGGGACACAATCTGAAGTTAGTTGGGGGAAGGATCAAAAGCAACGTGAGAAAATATTATTTGACTGAAAGAGTAGTAGATCCTTGGAACAAACTTCCAGCAAACGTGGTTGGTAAATCCACAGTAACTGAATTTAAACCTGCCTGGGATAAACATATATCCATTGTAAGATAAAATACAGGAAATAGTACAAGGGCAGACTAGATGGACCATGAGATCTTTTTCTGCCGTCAGTCTTCTATGTTTCTATGTTTCTATGTTTCCTCTCTTCCTACTCATGCCTTTTAGAGCAGGGGTCTCCAACCTTCACAACTTTACCACTTAATAGAATAATAGAGTTGGTAAGGGACCTTGGAGATCTTCTAGTCCAACCTCCTGCTTAGGCAGGAAACCCTACATCACTTTAGACAAAGAGTTGTCCAATCACTGCTTTAAAACTTCCAGTGTTGGAGCATTTGCAACTTCTGGAGGCAAGTTGTCCCATTGATTCATTGTTCTGACTGTCAGGAGATTTCTCCTTAGTTCTAAGTTGCTTCCCTCCTTGTTTAGTTTCCACCCATTGCTTCTTGACCTGTCTTCAGGTGCTTTGACTCCCTCTTCTTTGTGGCAACCCGTGAGATAGAAACATAGAAACATAGAAGTCTGACAGAGGAAAAAGACCTCATGGTCCATCTAGTCTGCCCTTATACTATTTTCTGTATTTTATCTTAGGATGGATATATGTTTATCCCAGGCATGTTTAAATTCAGTTACTGTGGATTTATCTACCACGTCTGCTGGAAGTTTGTTCCAAGGATCTACGACTCTTTCAGTAAAATAATATTTTCTCATGTTGCCTTTGATCTTTCCCCCAACTAACTTCAGATTGTGTCCCCTTGTTCTTGTGTTCACTTTCCTATTAAAAAACACTTCCCTCCTGGACCTTATTTAACCCTTTAATATATTTAAATGTTTCTATCATGTCCCCCCTTTTCCTTCTGTCCTCCAGACTATACAGATTGAGTTCATTAAGTCTTTCCTGATACGTTTTATGCTTAAGACCTTCCACCATTCTTGTAGCCCGTCTTTGGACCCGTTCAATTTTGTCAATATCTTTTTGTAGGTGAGGTCTCCAGAACTGAACACAGTATTCCAAATGTGGTCTCACCAGCGCTCTATATAGCGGGATTATAATCTCCCTCTTCCTGCTTGTTATACCTCTAGCTATGCAGCCAAGCATCCTACTTGCTTTCCCTACCGCCTGACTGCACTGCCTACTGCCTGACTGCGAACACTGCTATCATGCCTCCCCTGGTTCTACTTTTCATTAAACTGAAATAAGTTTGAACAAGCTGTGTGTCTGCTACATTTTTATCTGAGGCCGAACACCACATACGTTTAATCTTTACAGAGAGGGTGTTATTACTTTCGGTTGAGTGACACTATTTCAATGGTGAGTTTCCTCTGGTTCTCACCAGTTTGGCAGCAGCAGCAGGAAGCTCCGCCCACCTGCCCATCATCAAAAACATTCTGCATGCTTCCTGTTGTGGTTGGCTCTGGCCCAGCTCCTGCTCCAGGGAATGGGGAGGTGGATGCAGGGGAAACTTCAACATGTCACAGGCCTGTGTTATGGCCGACAGAATCAGTTCAGAGTTTAGTTTCCTCGGACGAAGAAGAAGATGGGAATGACTCGGCAGAGGAGGGCTTGGCACACAGCCCAGGCAGTCAATCTTCCTTATCTTCTATTGCTTCAGATGATGACATTTTGGACCCACGCAAGCGCAGAATTATGCGTAGAAGAAACCAAGTAAGAGCATATTACAGGAAATAAGGGAGGCCACCTGTGTTTGGGTGGGGCTCCAGTAATTAGGGCTGCTGCTATAAATACATGGCAATGGACCAGATTACCTGGGGAACTGCCTGCTACCACACGAACCCCAGGGACCGATAAGGTCCCATAGAGTTGGCCTTCTCCAGGTCCCGTTGACTAAACAATGTAGTTTGGCGGGCCCCAGGGGAAGAGCCTTCTCTGTGGCGGCCCCGGCCCTCTGGAACCAACTCCCCCCGGAGATTAGAACTGCCCCCACCCTCCCTGTCTTTCGTAAACTACTCAAGACTCATTTATACCGCCAGGCATGGGGGAGTTGAGATAGCTCTTCCCCCTAGGCCATTACAAGTTATGCATGGTATGTCTTCGGAGAGGGGCGGCATACAAATCCAAATAATAAATAAATAATAAATGTTTGTGTGTATGTTTGGTTTTATAATAGGGGTTTATTTAAGTTGTTTTTTTATTATTGGATTGTACATGTTGTGTTTATTATTGTTGTTAGCTGCCCCGAGTCTACGGAGAGGGGCGGCATACAAATCCAATAAATTATTATTATTATTAATTATTATTATGTGGGTTTGGCTGTTGTGGAAGAATATCTGATCGCAGTTTGTCAGGAATCCTGTGTCTTCTGGACTTTGTTGCTTTTTCACGCCTTTGAAACCAAAGCAGAGTAATGTGTGAGTGTGTCTCACTTCGTTGGAAGAAGAAGGGGTGTGAAGTTTTTTCACAGCTGCTAGCTAAGTACTTAATGACTGCTTAAGGGAAACTGTACAGACTTCCCCGGTTGTTTTGAGAAGAGTGCTCTTTGCAGTACAAAAAGAGTGCTTAGTTTGTTTTGACTTTTGTAATAAAGAACATCGTTTTGAATTTTCAAACGTGTGTGTGGTTCTGAAATTTGTACCCTTCAATTTTCGGGAGGCTCCTACCAGAGAGCCCGGCAGTACACTCCCATTATTGAACAGGTAGCAAAGGTAATTGGAACCAGCTCCTGCTCTATTTCCACAAACCTCTTAGCCTCGATAATTAATTCTAGCTTTTTCCTAAAAATAAGATGGTTGCCAGGAAGTTCTGATCATAAACAAGCCCAGCATCTCTTCCCATCATTATCGGAGAATATGGAATGCATTTACAGAGCCTAAATCGCTTAGGTCGGCTCTTTTCCTCGCTGCTTTTTTTATCTTCTTCAAACGTCTACCATGTTCTCGGGGCCTCTCAGCAATCAACCCCCAGCACTTAGACCATAAATATATTTTTTATGGCTGTTGACAGATCAGCTCTTTCTTTCTTTTTTTTTTCTTTTTTTAACAAGCTGATTGCCGAGTAATGGTCCACAGTGGTCAGCTGATGTTTCATCAATGGGAACTAATGGACAGAGATGGTCTCTTGATAGCCTGAGATTATTTTCAAGCTCTCCAGAATACGATGCCCATCAGACCTTGAAGAAAATAATAGGGCTGGAGGAGGGAGGGGTTGGGTGGACAGAGAAAGGGCAAAATAAACAGTTTGGGTGGGCCAAGAGAAGGCCAAGGGGAGGGGGAGAGAAGAGAGCTTAATTGCAAAGATCCTGAGTTCTTTGGAGAGAAGCCATACGCCTGAGCAACTGCTGAGTTCCTTCTACAATGATTACTTATTAATCGATAGCTCTAAAGATATTGTTATGAGTCCTATAAAGCCCTACATGGTATCGGACCAGAATATCCCCGAGACCACCTTCTGCCGCACGAATCCCAGCGGCCGATTAGGTCCCACAGAGTTGGCCTTCTCCGGGTCCCGTCTACCAAACAATGTCGGCTGTTGGGACCCAGAGGAAGAGCCTTCCCTGTGGCGGCCCCGGCCCTCTGGAATCAACTCCCTCCAGAGATTTGAACAGCCCCCACCCTCCTCGCTTTCTGTAAAATGCTGAAGACCCACCTTTGTCGCCAGGCATGGGGATAAATACCACCTTCTCCCCCCCCTTTTTTTATTATGTTTTCGGTCTTACTGTATGATGGATTAGGTTGAATGTGTATGATTGTACAGTTAGGGGTTTTACTATGTTATTAATGCTTTTTAAAATTGATTTAATTTTTCTACTATTGGATTCGTAATGTATTGTATTACTGTTGTGTTGTGAGCCGCCCGGAGTCTTCGGAGAGGGACCGCATACAAATCTAATAAACTATAGCTATTGTAGATGTCCAGAGTAGTTTCCTCAAAAGAGAAGGCAGGGATTGCTTTTCTGTAGTTTATCCGTCACGTTTCTCCTTTTGGAAATTTGAATTCCATCGCACTTTTTTTTTATGTCGGAAGAAATAGCCATCTGGGTTCAGTTCCAAGTAGGGAGAAAAGCACTGGAAACTGATTGGGAGCTGATGGGAAAGAAGGTTGATTGATGAAGTAGAACCAGTCATGGGTTGCGGCCGGTTCGGACCGGTTCTTTAGAACTAGTAGCAGAAATTTACTCGCCAAACTAGGAGTGATGTCTGGCGGTCCAGGCTCCCAAAATGGTTGCTACAACGGCTTGCAAAAAAACCCAAACAACCTTTGCACATGTGCAAAGGCTTCTGCTCATGTGCAGAGGGTCAGGGAGGGAGAAAGTAAGGGAGGGAGGGAAGGAGGGAGGAAGAGAGAAAGAAAATAAGGAAGGAAAGGTGGGAGCGAGGAGATAAAGAAGGGAAGGGAGGAAGGAGGAACTAAGGAAGGGAGGGAGAGAGAAAGGAAATAAGGGGGGGAGGAACAAGGGAGAAGGGAGGGAAGGAGAAAGTAAGGGAGGGAGAGAGGGAAGGAGGGAGAGAAAGAAAATAAGGAAAGGAGGGAGCGAGGAGATAAAGAAGGGAGGGAAGGAAGGGAGGGAGGGAAGGAGGGAGGGAAGAGAAAGAAAAGAAGGAAGGAAAGGAAGGAGGAACTAAGGAAGGGAGGGAGGGAGAAAGGAAATAAGGGAGGGAGGAAACAAGGGAGAGGGGAGGGAAGGAGAAAATAAGGGAGGGAGGGAGAGAAGGAGGGAGAGAAAGAAAATAAGGGAAGGAGGGAACGAGGAGATAAAGAAGGGAGGAAAGAAAGGAGGAAATAAGGTAGGGAGGGAGAGGAAAAGGAAAGAAGGGAGGGAGGAAATAAGGAAGGGGGAAGAGAAAGTAAATGTAGAAGGAAAGAAGGGAGGGAGAAAATAAGAAAGGGAGCAAGCAAATGAGAAAGGAAATAAGGAGGGAAAGGAGGGAGCGAGGAAATAAGGAAAGGAGGGAGAGAGGAAGGAAATAAGGGAGTGAGTGAGCTAGAAAGAACAGAAGGAGGGAAAGAAGGGAGAAAGGAAGGAAGGAAGGAGGAAAGGAAGGAAGGAAGGAAGGAAGGCTACCCAGAGGAAAAAAAGCTTCAGAATATAATCCAAGATGATGATGGAGAAGAAGATGAAGATGATGAAGATGATGACGATGGGACAAAAGCAAGGGATAGCTCTCACACTACAGGAGAAAACCTCGTACTTTGAATATTCCACCCTTGTTCCCTTGCTTCCCTTGTCAATTCCGGCGATCAGGAGCTGGTATTAAGCATTCAGCGATATCCTTCGCTGCCCTTGATGACTGCACAAGCTGTGCTATTGTTTCCCCGCGAAATGCCATTTATCAAGCTGAGATAGCGTCGAATTGGGCACCTTGGTTTGCATCCGGTTGCAGCCATTACCTGCCATGGCCACAGATCACAAGGAGGGGGGGCCACCCTGTTTGGTGAGGCTTGCAGAGAGGGGGGAGCATTCACTGGCTGGGGAATTCTGGGAGTTGAAGTCCAAATATCTTCAAGTTCCCAAGGTTGGGAAACACTGGTCTGGAGGACAGAAGGGAAAGGGGGCACATGATCGAAACATTTAAATGTGTTAAAGGGTTAAACAAGGTTCAGGAGGGAAGTGTTTTTAATAGGAAAGTGGGGGCACAAGGGGACACAATCTGAGATTAGTTGGGGGAACGATCAGAAGCAACATGAGAAAATATTATTTGATTTGATTTGATTTGATTTGATTTATTGGATTTGTATGCCGCCCCTCTCCGGAGACTCGGGGTGGCTAACAACAATAATAAAACAGTATACAAAATAATCCAATACTAAAAACGATTAAAAACCCATTAATGTAAAAACCAAACATACATACAGACATACCATGCATAAAATTGTAAAGGCCTAGGGGGAAAGAGGATCTCAATTCCCCCATGCCTGGCGGCAGAGGTGGGTTTTAAGTAGCTTACGAAAGGCAAGGAGGGTGGGGGCAATTCTAATCTCTGGGGGGAGTTGGTTCCAGAGGGCTGAAAGAGTAGTAGATGCTTGGAACAAACTTCCAGCAGATGTGGTCGGTAAATCCACAGTCATTGAATTTAAACATGCCTGGGATAAACATAGATCCACTCTAAGGGAAAATACAAGAAATAGTATAAGGGCAGACTAGATGGACCAGGAGGTCTTTCTCTGCCGTCAGTCTTCTATGTTTCTATGTCTTCAGCACCGCAACGGAAGACCTATTTATATTTAGTACCACTGCAGCAGCAGCAGCAGCAGCAGCAGCAAGCAGCTGCACCTGACGGGGCTGTTAAACCTCAAACAAAACATGTTTTCTAATAAGCCAGCATTTAATTAGCCACCTGTGAAATAAAGCTCTTTATTAAACGGATGCTAGCGGAACAGAGAGACAAAGGGCGAGAGGTCTCCCGGGGCTGGGAACGAGATACAGCAGCTTTGCGCCTCCTTCTTGGCGGAAATTTTTAACTCACTGTATTTGGGGGCCGTGGTGGTGGTGGTGGTGGGAAACGGCTGAAAGCCGCCCTGCGTGGTAGGAATAATTCAGGCCGTCGTCTCCACCGCAGAGAGACTTACCCATTGCGTATGCTCGACTGGCTCCAATTCACCTGGGGCGGATTTTTCTCTCTGTACCATCAGGCATCTATATTTTTGTTTTATGTGGAGCAATGAAACGCGCGCAATATTTTCAGCAGGCTCTGGAGAGTGCAGGAATCTGGTTGTTGTTGGTCACCGGCTCAGAAAGAAAGACCGAGAGAGCCAAAACCCCGAAGTTAGAAAGGTTTACTCAGAACTTTTGAGTGGCACCAGCAAGAAACGAGCAGATTTCAATGGATCTGGGTTTGTGTGAGATGGGCTACAAGAATAGTGGAAGGTCTATATAGAGCGCTGGCGAGACCCCATTTGGAATAATACTGTGTTCAGTTCTGGAGACCCCACCTACAAAAAGATATGGATAAAATTGAACGGGTCCACAGACGGGTCCACAGTAGTAGATCCTTGGAACAAACTTCCAGCAGGCGTGGTTGATAAATCCATAGTCACTGAATTTAAACATGCCTGGGATAAACATAGATTCCTCCTAAGATAAAATACAGAAAATAGTATAAGGGCAGACTAGATGGACCATGAGGTCTTTTTCTGCCGTCAGTCTTCTATGTTTCTATGTTTCCTGACCCCTCTTTCTCCATCAGTCTGTCCATCAAGTGTGCTAAGCGAAGGATGATAACTTGTGGGATCTGTGGGGCACTTGATGGAGCATCTACAAGATACATTGACGTTCCAAATTGAACCCTAAGGCAGGGGTGCCCAACTTTAAGACCTGTGGACTTCAACTCCCAGAATTCCTCAACTTGTGGACTTCAACTCCCATAATACCCAGCCTAGCATGACTAGTTGGGAAATTCTGAGAGTTGGAAGTCCACAAGTCTTTTTGTTTCAAAAAATAACATTTTTGCATAATGAAAGTACAAAAGACAAAACAAACATAGGACACAAAAAGGGAATTCTATACATACCCTCTCTTGTCAGAAATTGTTCTTGGAGCTTTAAATCTTGAATATTATATCAAATACTTATACATTTGCAACATTTCTAAGACATTCTTTACACACCCTACTTGTCTATTATTTATATTATTATATTCCATTCACTTTATTCCTTCAATTTTAGGTTATTCTTTCTATTTACTTATAGTTTAGTTTCATATAATATCATATGGTTTCATATATTTTTTCTAACCAGTTGTAGAATTTGTCCCATATTATGTAATACTCTGATTCTTCCTACCCTTTTAACCTTCTTGTCATCATTTTTATTATTTATTTATTTTGTCCAATACACAATAGTATAGAGGATATAGTAGAGAAGAAATACAAGTTATAGGAGAGACTATAGGACAGGGGACGGAAGGCACTCTAGTGCGCTTATGTACGCCCCTTACTGACCTCTTAGGAGTCTGGAGAGGTCAACCATGGATAGTCTAAGGGTAAAGTATTGGGGGTTAGGGGATGATACTACGGAGTCAGGTAATGAGTTCCACGCTTCGACAACTCGATTGCTAAAGTCATATTTTTTACAGTCAAGTTTGGAGCAGTTAATATTAAGTTTCAATCTGTTGTGTGCTCTTGTGCAGTTGTGGTTGAAGCTGAAGTAGTCATTGACAGGCAGGACGTTGCAACATATGATCTTGTGGGCAATACTTAGGACATGTTTAAAGTGTCGTAGTTCTAAGCTTTCTAGACTCAGGATTGTAAGTCTAGTTTCATAGGATATTCTGTTTCGAGTGGAGGAGTGAAGGGCTCTTCTGGTGAAGTATCTTTGGACATTTTCGAGGGTGTTGATGTCCAAGATGTGGTATGGATTCCAGACAGATGAGCTGTATTCGAGGATGGGTATTCTGGTCTTGGTGGAGGAATGCAAAAAACAAGTCACGTTTCTCTAACACGGTAGGCCTGAAACTCCCCAGCATCTCGAAAAAGAAACATATTCCCATGAGCTCAGCAGCGAAGAAACCACTGATAAGGTGACCCAGAAAAAAAATGAGAAGCGCGAGGAATTTCATCCTGGATGTTATTATCTGATTAGCTTTCCGAAGTATTTCCTTCTTTTTAACAGCGCCTTTACGATGAAACAGGGTAGGATGTCTTGCTGGTTAGTCTACTCTTTGTGCGATGGTTCCTTGGAGGAGAGTTAAGCATATATATTTTTTATTTTTTTTACTCCCTTATTTAGCATACCAAAAGGATTCTACGCAGGATGGAGGGAGGTCGAAAAGAAGGAATAATTGGGTGGATGTTCCCATTCTCAAATTGGCTGAAACTCTTCTGCAAACTCTTTCAAAGGATCAATTTGAAAGTCTTTTCGGGGGGAAATGAATCTCCTACTGGGGAGGGGAACCATAGCATCTTGACACCCCACTGTGACTCTTGGGGGAGACCTACCATAGTAACTGTAGCAGGACATCCAGGCGGTTCAAACTGAGTATAAAGATTTATTGCAAGTTTAATCTCTCTGCAAGAATCTGGACTCCTAGCTTTCGAGGGGAATGAGTGGGAGTTAAAAATAGAAAAGAATTCAAGGTGGGCTGAACTTAGATCTCTTGTGGGTGTACAGGTGATGGGTTTGACCCTCCCTCGGACCCAGCTTGGTCATTCATTCATTCATTCATTCATTTGTCAAAGAAGTACAGTGTTCCCTCAGTTTTCACGGGGGATGCGTTCCGAGACCACCTGCGAAAGTCGAATTTCCGCAAAGTAGAGATGCGGAAGTAAATACACTATTTTTGGCTATGAACAGTATCACAAGCCTTCCCTTAACACTTTAAACCCCTAAATTGCACTTTCCCATTCCCTTAGCAACCATTTAGATTATTACTCACCATGTTTATTTATTAAAGTTTATTCAAAAAAGTATTTATTAAAGGCGGATGAAAGTTTGGCGATGACATATGATGTCATCGGGTGGGAAAAACCGTGTTATAGGGTGGGGAAACCGCAAAGTATTTTTTAATTAATGTTTTTGAAAAACCGTGGTATAGACTTTTCGTGAAGTTCAAACCCGCGAAAACCGAGGGAACACTGTATAGTATTATAGTACAAATTAACATAACATAACATAAGTAGAACGTAGTAATAGAAAGGATAATAAGACAATAGGACAGGGACATTAGGCACAAAAGTGCACTTATGCACACGCCTTACAGACCTCTTAGAAAAGTGGGGAGGTCAATTGTTGATAATGTAAGGGTGAAGATTTCGGGGATCATCTCTTACAAGCTTTTATTTATTTATTTGTTTATTTTGTCCAATACATAATACACATTGAAGAGAATAGATATGTAATAATATAAATAAAGAAAAGAATAGAAGAAAAGGGATAAAAGTATAGGTGAACATATTTGAAAGGAAGAAAAGATAAATGAGATAAGGAGAGACAATTGGACAGGGGACGGAAGGCACACTGGTGCACTTATGCACGCCCCTTATGAAACAAAGGAGACTGAAGAAGTGATCATTTGGATCAAGCAAAGCACATTTGGTGTGCTAACAGCAGAAGTCATAGAAACATAGAAGACTGACGGCAGAAAAAGACCTCATGGTCCATCTAGTCTGCCCTTATACTATTTCTTGTATTTTATCTTAGAATGGATCTATGTTTATCCCAGGCATGTTTCAATTCAGCTACTGTGGATTGACCAACCACGTCTGCTGGAAGTTTGTTCCAAGCATCTACTAGTCTTTCAGTCAAATAATATTTGCTCACGTTGCTTCTGATCTATCCCCCAACTAACCTCAGATTGTGCCCCCTTGTTCTTGGGTTCACTTTCCTATTAAAAACACTTCCCTCCTGGAACGTATTTAACCCTTTAACATATTTAAATATTTCGATCATGTCCCCACTTTTCCTTCTGTCCTCCAGACTGCACAGATTGAGTTCACTAAGTCTTTCCTGATAAGTTTTATGCTTAAGACCTTCCACTACTTTTGTAGCCCGTCTTTGGACCCGTTCAATTTTATCAATATCCTTTTGTAGGTGAGGTCTCCAGAACTGAACATAGTATTCCAAATGTGGTCTCACCAGCGCTCTATACAGCGGGATCACAATCTTCCTCTTCCTGCTTGTGATACCTCTAGCTATGCAGCCAAGCATTCTACTTGCTTTCCCTACCGCCTGACTGCACTGTTCACCCATTTTGAGACTGTCAGAAATCACTGTCCCTAAATCCTTCTCTTCTGAAGTTTTTTTTTGGCAGCTGCAACACATGGCTGGCTCATAGTCACTTAATCGGGCAATGAAACATCTGCGGGAAAACAACCCATCTCTGAGAGCACCAAGGACCTCACATCTGCCAGGATGTTGATCGCACAACATTTGCAATGCAAAGGAGTGGCGATTTGATTTCTTTGCCGGATTCCATACGGTTTAACCATGCGAGCTCCTTTGAATCATACTAACTGCCCAGATGGATTCTCCAAACAAGATGTTCCGTTTTCTTTTAAGCATGATGGAGCGAGTGTTCCGTGCATTTGTTTAACATTTGCCTTTGTGTTCCATTGAATCATGTTAATAAACACAACATAACGGAGTGTTTAATCACGCAGGCTGCGTAACATCGCTCCTGGTCCCACACTACGATGACAAGTTGTGATAACATTGTGCTTTCGATCAATTCCAATTAAATCACAGATTCCTTTATGCTTCCCTTGTTAAGGTTTCTACTTAAACTGAGTGCGCGGAAGGGAAGAGACACGAAAGAAACATAAAAATATGGTACCTGGAAAGCTGATGTTCCTTCGACAAATTTCTTTCTATATCATAATTATTATTATTATTATTATTATTATTATTATTATTATTATTATTATTATTATTATTATTATTTATTGGATTTGTATGCCGCCCCTCTCCGTAGACTCGGGGCGGCTCACAACAGTCATAAAGAACAATATGTATTGACAAATCTAATAATTTAAAATCCAAAATAGCAATTGTACATTTAAAAAATCTAAAAACAAGGAACCCCAATATAAAAAACATACATACAGTCATATCATGCACTAAAACTACATAGGCAGGGGGAGATGTCTCAGTTCCCCCACGCTTGACGACAGAGGTGGGTTTTGAGGAGTTTACGAAAGGCAAGGAGGGTAGGGGCAGTTCTAATCTCTGGAGGGAGCTGATTCCAGAGGGTCGGAGCCACCACAGAGAAGGCTCTTCCCCTGGGTCCCGCCAGACGACATTGTTTAGTCGACGGGACCCGGAGAAGGCCAACTCTGTGGGACCTGACCGGTCGCTGGGATTCGTGCGGCAGAAGGCGGTCTCGCAGGTATCCTGGTCCGGTGCCATAATATATTGCCTGCATCCACAAGTACGCTTTCTGTAATATGGTTGGGGTTAAAAAGATGCCATTGAAAAAAAATAAAATTGGAATATAAAAATCAGGCATCTTCATCAGCAAAACCAAGGAGCTGAATACAATTTGCCCTAAAACTTTAAGATGGCATTTGGGAGTTAATAGCTTGGAATAGGTAAATTGGTTTCATCTCCAATAAAAGATGTATTCAGAAATTTCATTCCCCCTCCAAAAAAAAAAAGAAAAGATAATATTTGTGATTTAATTATGGGGACAAATGAGTGTGACAAATGATGAAAAAGCTCTATGGATTAAGAAGGGACTATTTCATGATTGTATGGATGGGTGGGTCAATTCACAGCCGGAGAGGAGTAAATTATTTAAGGTGTGAGTATCTACGGAGTAAATGGTTGATGACATCACAGGCATTGCATGATCTCAAGAAGATGCTTGAGACATCTTTCCCCCAGGCTCATTATAATTTATGTTTGGTATGTATGTGCTGTTTGGTTTTTAATTATGATGGTGTTTTTTTTAAAAAAATATATTTTTATTGGTTTTGCACATAAAGTTACATAAACAAACATAAAACAGTGCACAGTGCATGTGCCCATCACCCGACTGACATTATGATGGTGTTTTTAGTTATTTTTAATATTAGATTTGTGCCATTATAATATTGTTTTTGTCGTTATTGTGAGCCGCCCCGAGTCTTCGGAGAGGGGCAGCATACAAATCTAATAAATTGAATTGAAAATTGAATTGAATTGTACACCATCATGGCATATAATAGGTATTGAGGAGCTAAACCAGCTTTTCATACCTTCCCTTCAGGCTATTTTTCCATCCCTTGCCTTCTTAAGTTGACTAGTCCTGTTGACAATGTGCATTCATGGACACCAACTAGCAGTCAGGAGACACAAAG
>NC_091959.1:5112307-5214807 GCF_031021105.1 Erythrolamprus reginae | reverse complement strand
GCTAGAACTTCAACAGCTGTAGTGGCTGGAGGATTATGGGAGCTGAAGTCCAAAAGGAGGGCAGCAGCTTGGAGAAAGCTATATAGGTAATTGTTGCAGCACAGCAAACATGTTAGAATGGGATTGTATTAAAAATCTGGACCTCTAGCATAAAAAAATACTCTGCTTGACCCTGATTCTATAAAACCAGGACAGGAGGGCACTAATCTGCCTAATCTGCATTTATTTATTTATTATTTAGATTTGTATGCCGCCCCTGTCCGCAGACTCGGGGCGGCTCACAACAAAGTGAAAAAACAATCTACAACTCCTGGCAATCACTACAGGGAAACAAAAGGGGCTCAAATAAACATCTCACAAAGTTTTCAACACTCCGGACAGGATCAAGGGGGAATTTACATTGGCTGAAGCATACAACAGGACAACGGAGTAATTAAGGAAGATTAGTGAAATTAGGTGTGAGAACATCTGCTCTTGGAGAGAGTTTTCCAGGAAATTGTTTCTTGATATCTATGGGAAAGGAAGAACTCAAAAAATACGTCTGAAGTTGTGTTGTTGGATGCATCATTTGACATGTATATGTAATTATCCCCCATTTCCTTATGTTCCCAAATAAAAAGGAGTACATGGCTCTACACTACGTCACTTCACCCAGAGAGAGAATGTGTCCAGGTTCTTCTTTCTAGGATTCGCGTTCGTGGGTGACCCCACACGGCTGGGTTGCACTTAGCCCCTTTTGAACAGCATCCACAGGTAATCCCCATCTTATAACCGTAATTTGGACCAGAATTTATGTTGCTAAACAGGGTTATAGTATCCAACAATGCATCCATGGTTCTGGCCACATCTCTTTCCTTCACATTTTGAGTACCTTATGAAGAAACCCCCTCCCCTTCTTTTCACTTTCACTTACTTTTGCTTTCAACTCTACTGTTTTCTCAGCAAGATTTGGGAAGCGTTGTGCCACTGAGTGACTGGCCCACGGTTGGCTTCATGCCCAGTTGGCTTCATGCCCAGAACAAAAGTTGAACTTATGGTCTCCTGATTTCCAGTAAGGTGCCTTTAACCACTACCCTTAATTGGCTCTCTCTCTCTCTCTCTTTCACTCTCTTTCCATCTTTCTCTCTCTTTCTTTCCTTCTCTCTGTCTCTCTCTCACTCACTCTCTCTCTCATTCTCACTCGCTCTCTCTCTCTCTCTCACACACACACACACACACACACTCTCTCTCTCACTCTCTCACTCTCTCTCTCTCACTCACTTTCTCTCTCTCACTCTCTCTCTCACTTTCTCTCACTTTCTCTCTCACTCTCACACTCTTTAAGAATTAGAGGAGGCCTGGGGCTCCCGGATCTAAAATTATACTACAAAGCGGCAAGCCTAATTTGGATAAAAGAGTGGATTAACTTAAAAAATAAGAGAATACTTGTATTAGAAGGTCATGACTTACAAACAGGCTGGCATGCGCATTTATGGAAAGATAAATTGCAAAAACAAACTATATTTGACAGGCACTTGATCCGTAAATCACTACTAAAAACCTGGTACGAAATTAAAAATAAACACTACGACAAAATTCCAAGATGGCTTTCCACTATGGAAGCCATCATCTACCCAAATTTGATCGACATAGCCAAAACCATCCAGTACAGAGACATATTACACCCAAACGGGGAACTCAAATCTAGACAAGAACTGGAAAGATTAAATCATAAAATGGATTGGTGGACATACGCCCAAATAGAATCCAGATTTAAAAAAGACAATCAAACACCCGGTATTCAAAAATCTATGAACCCATTAGATAAGATTCTGATAGGAAATGAAAACAAACAAATAAGCAGAATATACCAAATACTTTTAGAACAGGAAAGAATAAAAGATACGACCAAAACACCAATGATAGCGTGGGAAAAAAATCTGCAACACGCCATCCATATTGCCGACTGGGAAAGAACATGGACCACAATATCCAAAATAACCCTTTCGGCAGCATATAAGGAAAACTATTACAAATTATTCTACAGATGGTACCTCCCACCGGCGAGATTAGCAAAGATCCACCCAACGTTATCAGACTCATGTTGGAAGTGTAAAAAGGAAAGAGGTACGTTTTTCCATATGTGGTGGTCCTGCCCCATGATACAAAAAATTTGGACAATAACTCATACTTGGCTCACAGAGATCACGAAAGAGGAAATAGAACTCACACCGGAAGCTATGCTTTTAGGAGTTTGGAGAAAACATTATTCAAAACAAACAATGCTCCTCACAACACATATTAACACCGCCACGAGAATTGCGATAGCACAACTCTGGAAAAGTGATCAGATACCAACGGAAGATTTAATTATAGATAAGATATATGCATGTGTAGAGATGGACGAATTCACGAACTCAATTAAGGGAAATAAATTAATAGAATCAAAAAGAACATGGCAAAAATGGCACGAATGGGTTCAAAAGAGAACATAAAAGCAACATAATATGAAACAACAGTACAATTGAAACGACCTACAGTTACCGTGTATAATTAATGAACGTAATAGATTTTAGAATTTAAAAATATAAAATACAATGTATATAATGAAAGAAAACCGGTCAAAACTTACTGTCAGAATGTTAACTGAGAATATGTATAATCTGTAATTCAAAATAATATGTGATGGGAATGACATAAGAAAAATTAATAAAGAGATTTAAAAAAAAAAAAAAAAAAGTTGAACTTATGGTCTCCTGATTTCCAGTAAGGTGCCTTTAACCACTACCCTTAATTGGCTCTCTCTCTCTCTCTCTTTCACTCTCTTTCCATCTTTCTCTCTCTTTCTTTCCTTCTCTCTGTCTCTCTCTCACTCACTCTCTCTCTCATTCTCACTCGCTCTCTCGCTCTCTCTCTCTCTCACACACACACACACACACACTCTCTCACTCTCTCACTCTCTCTCTCTCACTCACTTTCTCTCTCTCACTCTCTCTCTCACTTTCTCTCACTTTCTCTCTCACTCTCACACTCTCTTTCTCTCTCTCTCTCTCTCTCTCACTCTCTCTCTCTCACTCTCTCTCTCTCACTCTCACTCACTCTCTCTCTCACTCTCACTCTCTCTCACCCTCTCTCTCACTCTCTCTCTCATTCTCACTCACTTTCTCTCTCACTCCCTCTCTCTCTTACTCTCTCTCCTTGTTTTCTGACCACTGAATCCAAATAGATATATGTTTTCTTCCGTTTGTTTCTGTTTTAGTCAGTATTGTTCGGCTTTCTTATCTTGTTCTTCCTTTTGCTTGGTTTTCTGGTCAGCTCCCAACAGAAGGCTCCATATAAAGCATGGGAGGATTTAGAGAGACCGTATTTGAGGGATAGATAGAGAGAACAGAATGAAGAATGAAGACGCTCCTTTCCTGCCATCCTCCCCATCCTTGGCTTATTTTGCATTCCTTGAGCATCCGAGCAGAAGGAAGAGGCTAGCCGTCTCCAAAGAAGTTTAGGAGAAGTCTCCCAGGGCTTCTATATGTGGATAAATTGTTCTGTTTGGAAACACAATGCTGTTTCTCAGCTAGTGAGTCAGGTGGGGAAGGAAAGAACTCACAAGAGTTCCTCCTCAAGGGTGGCCTGAAAAGGAAGCTGGAGAGATGGCGTCTGACATGATCAGAAACCCCCTGGGTTGATCACCTCTCCAGGTGGTTTAATGGCAGACCTCGGTTGGCTAAGGGTCCGCAACTTGGGCGTCCTCCTTGATCCACAGCTGAGCTTAGAAGACCATCTCTCAGCTATGGCAAGGGGGCATTCACATGGGTCTGCCTCTCCCGATTCCTAAGAGGTCAGTAAGGGGTGTGCATAAGTGGACCAGCGTGCCTTCCATCCCCTGTCCTAATGTTTCTCTCTTACTAGTATCATGTAAGAACACATAAGAACATAAGAAGAGCCATGCTGAATCGAGTCCAGCATTCTGTGTCACACAGTGACCCACCAATTGTCCATGGGGATCTTGAGCAGAAAGAGAAGGCAAGACTCTCCCTTTCCCTTGACCCCCAGCAAATGGTACTCAAGGGACTGCTGCCTGCCTCAACCAACATAGAGGCAGCACATGGACATCCATTTCAATAACCACCGATATACTTGGCATCCATGAATCTGTCTAATCCTGCCTTGAAGCTATCAAGGCTGACAGCTGTCACAACCTCTTCTGGAAGTGAATTCCATAAACCAACGACCCTCTGGGTGAAGAAATATTTCCCTTTATTTGTCCTCACTTTCTTACCTATGAGCTTTGGGGAGGCCTCCCCTTGTCCTAGTATTGTGTGATAGAGAAAATAATTTTTCTCTATCCACCTTTTCTATCCCATGCATGATTTTATACACTTCGATTAAGTCACCCCTTAAACGCCGTCTTTCAAGGCTGAAGAGACCAAGTATATAAGTATTATATTTTTGTATACCACCAATACGTACTTGACAAAACAAACAAACAAACAAACAAACACATAAACAAATAAAAATGAGTCACTGACATTTACTGGCTGGGATTATTTCTCAGAATCATCCCATCCGATTGCTTTAAAGAACCCGCCAGCACATACAGCTCCCACTTTCTCTCCATGCAACTGAGCCGTTGTGGTTCAGGCTGTTATTAAAAGCAATACTTCCTTTTACCTGTCTGCACCAAGAGCACCAAGTAAATAATGCAGGACAAGAGGGCTTGAAGAGGAATGGTGTCCAGGTACACACCTGGGATTTTGGCCACTCTTGCTGCCAAAGGGAGGGAGGGGTTGAAAGTAGAAGCAGCATTCAGTCGGTTTGGATCGGTTCGAGCGAACCGGTAGCAGAAGTTTTGAGTACTTCTGAGAACTGGCAAATACCGCTTCTAGCTGGCTCCGCTCAGGTCAGGTACGCAGAACCGGTAGAAAAATTTCTACAGCCCTGCCAACCTGCATTGCTTAGTTGACAGGACCTGGAGAAGGCTGACCCTGTGAGACCTTTTTGGGCTCTGGTAGGTATTCGGCCAGAGGTTTGTTACCCGGTTCGCCTGGTGCACCAGTTGCGGCCCTACCTGGACCGGGACTCACTGCTCACAGTCACTCATGCCCTCATCACCTCATCACCTCAAGTTTCGACTACTGTAATGCTCTCTACATGGGGCGACCTTTGAAAAGTGTTCGGAAACTTCAGATAGTGCAGAACGCAGCTGCGAGAGCAATCATGGGCTGTCCTAGGTATGCCCATGTTACATCAACACTCCGCAGTCTGCATTGGTTGCCGATCATTTTCCGGTCACAATTCAAAGTGTTGGTTATGACCTATAAAGCCCTTCATGGCATCGGACCAGAATATCTCCGGGACCGCCTTCTGCCGCACGAATCCCAGCAACCGATTAGGTCCAACAGAGTTGGCCTTCTCCGGGTCCCGTCGATTAAACAATGTCATTTGGCAGGCCCCAGGGAAAAAGCATTCTCTGTGGTGGCCCTGACCCTCTGGAACCAGCTCCCCCCAGAGATTAGAACTGCCCCCACCCTCCTGGCCTTTGGTAAACTCCTTAAAACCCACCTTTGCCATCAGGCATGGGGGAATTGAATCATCTCCCCCGCGCCTATACAATTTAAGTATGGTATGTCTGTGTGTATGTATGTTTTAATAATGGGGATTTTAATGTTTTCTTTTTTAATCGTTAAAATTATTAGATTTGTTATGAACTGTTTTCTATTGTTGTTGTGAGCTGCCCCGAGTCTACGGAGAGGGGCGGCATACAAATCTAATAAATAATAAATAAATAAATAAATAGATAAATATGAATTTTATTGGACACTAGCAAAATAACCAAGGAGGCGGGGGCTTGGGAGAAAGTAAAACTATCAGCTTTACATGGGAATATTCATATCTGGCTTTTCTTGAAGATATTTCATTACCCAATAAGGTAATATCATCAGTGGTAGCAAAGCATTATCCCCTTTCTTGGGGAATTATGTGGGAATATTCAGACCTAGCTTTTGCTATGCTTTAGTAAAAGCATCTCTTTTGCTATAAATGGAGTCGAGGGTCTTTCTTTCCTAAACACCCAGAATGGGAGAGGTCTGACAGTGGCTGTCCGTGCTGTTTGCACGAACCATAAGGAATCGACCTCCCTTGGGACACCTCTGAAGAGACAAAAGGGCCATCTCAGCCATTGCGTAGAGGCAGGGACCCACGGCCTCCAAGTTAAAGCCTACCACCTGTTGTGGTTAGCTCTGGCCCAGCTCCTGCCCCAAGGACTGTGGATGTGGGGGAGACATCCACATGCTGCAGGCCTGTTTTGCCCCCGGTGGAATCTGATGATGAAGGCTCCTCTGACCAAGAAGACATGAGTGACAGGGAGGAGGAGAGTGTGGCAGACAGCTCAGAAGGAG
Organism: Erythrolamprus reginae; assembly: GCF_031021105.1. Classification (NCBI taxonomy): domain Eukaryota; kingdom Metazoa; phylum Chordata; class Lepidosauria; order Squamata; family Dipsadidae; genus Erythrolamprus; species Erythrolamprus reginae. Next base: position 5,208,433 of record NC_091959.1, on the reverse strand, counting down.
ATCAATTATCTCTCTCCTCCTTGGATTCAGAACAAGAGTTAATGATACAGCCATGCATGCGGAGAGCGATGCATAGGCAACAACAACTGAGAGATTATTATCAAAGAAAATGAGGCCACCTGTGGTTGGGTGGGGCTGTGGTCATTAGAGGCTGCTATAAAGAGCAGCCTGTGGGTTTGGCCATTGGGGAGGATTATCTGATCGTTGTGTTTCGTGACTGCTTTACTGACTTTGACATTTGTGTGCTGATTTTCCCCCGCTTTGAAACTAAACCAGAGCAAAGTGTGTTTCACTTTGTGAAAGAAGAAGGACTGTGAATTGCCTCACAGCTGCAAGCTAAGTATCACAGAACTGATAAGGGACTTGTACAAATTACCAGTTTGTTTGGAGACGAGGGCTCTTTGCTATACCAAAAGAGGGCTTGGCTTATTTGAATTTTCATTATAAAGAACATTGTTTTGAATTTTCAAACGTGTGTGTGTGTCTGAAATTTGTACCTGTGAGTTTTTGGGAGGAGTCTACCAGAGAGCCCGACAGAACACCACCCATCTGTTCCCAGGCTATTTTTTACTCCCCAAGAAACTGGAAGCTCCTTTACCTGCTCAGCACTGTTTCTTCTATTTTACCACCCTGGCGCTTGGAGGAAGATGTGACGCTCCGGTTTATTATGTAAACTTGCAGCCACATCATCTATTTTCATGTAATAACAATTCATCCTTGTTAATTATGTCACATCAAAGAAGGGGGGGGACGAGGAGGGTGAAAAAGAGAGGGGACGTAGATGTAGTGTTTACTACGGGGAGCTGGAACCGCAATGCTGAATAGCGCTTGATTTATTCCAAAGGTCATTGCATTACTCCTTCCCCTTCCACCACCCTCCCTATCCAGGAAAATCCCTTCTGAGTTTGGGACATAAATTCTACTCCTCCCCTCCTTTCATGTCTCTCCCTCCGGCAACCATAACAGGCATTAACACTGCTGCTCCAAGCGTTTCACTCTGCTTCCCTTTTCTCCCTCAAGCTGTTGTCACATCTTGCTGGTTTCCAAATATCCTTTTGCTAAACCCCAGTTCAGCGGCACATTGTACCGGAGAGAGGTGTTTAGATGTCGGGAAGGAGGAGGGGGGGTAGGTTGCACACTCTGTCTCGCAGCTTGCAAGAAAACAGCCGCTGCTGGTCAGATTCTGCAGAAGAAGGGTCCGAATCAACATGCAAGGGGGAAAACAGAGGTCCCTGAATGGTTTTGGGGGTTTTTGTTCTTAGAAACATCGAAACATCGAAACATAGAATCGTAGAAACGTAGGCCAGGAAGGAGGAAAGAGGAAAAAAGCAAGGAGCACAGATGCAGCAGCAGCAGCAGCAGGGGGAAGAAGAGAGAGCTGAGCCGAATCCAGGAAGTGACAGCCACCAATTGCCTAGAGTTGCGCACACCTCTTCATTTCTGCCGGTGGAACTGCATTCCACCCCGGTCCTGTCTGCTGCCCACCCCTGCTCCTGGAGCATGCACAGAAGCCAAATCTTGCGCCGACGTGCGCCCGCCTGACTGCCAGACACACACGTGTCCACGCTGGTTACCGGGAGCATTCCAGGAACAGCGGTACTGGGGAGCCTTTGCCTGCTATGGGGGCAGGAATGGTTTCCTCTCAGTTCAGTCCAGATCACCAGAACTGGTAGCAAAAAAAAGATGGTGGCCTGCATGGACCAACACACAAGAACCAGATCAGTGATGCCAAAATTACTTTAATTAGTGGATCACTAATGGTTCAGGCGATCTGGTCCGAACCAGGAGGAACCTAGCCCGGAGCAGGTGGATTTGGAGACCATGCTAAACGTATTTAGCTTTGGTTGGGATGTTGAGTTTGTTTTTGCTTCTTTGCAGCTTAGCTCAAATGGAAGGAACATGGCCAATGATGAATACCTCCAGAAAGCGAAAAAGTCCTTTGGACTGAATGTTCTTGTTTCAGTTGCAAAAGACATAACTTCCCCAAATTCAGTTTCGGGAAGATAACTTCAGCTTTGGTGCCAGGGAGAAAGATGAGGTCCTGTCAACTATTATCTGCATATTTATCTGCAGAACCATTTTTCTCTTTCTCCTTCTCTTATTGTAATGCTTCTCCACACCCAACAAAGTCTGCAAAAGTAGAGAAGGGGCAGGAAGGAAAGTGGGCCAGTGAGCAGACTCAGGGCTGTGGGGCTGGAGAAAATGAAGGTTAGTTTTTTTTTCTTTTCTTTTCCTCCCTTCCTCTCTGTCTTTATTCTCTCAATCACTCTTTCTCTTCCCTTCCTCCTTTCCTTTCCTTTCATCTCCTCCCTTCCCTTCTCTTCCTGTTTGTCTTTCTTCTCTCATTCAGTCTTTCTCTTCCCTTCCACCTTTCCTTCCCTCTCCCCTCCTCTCTTCTTCTCTCCTCTTCTTTCCTTTCATCCCTTCCCTTCCCTTCTCTTTCTGTCTGTCTTTCTTCTCTCATTCAGTCTTTCTCTTCCCTTCCTCCTTTCTTTTCCTTTCCCTCCCTCACCTCTCCTCTCTTCTTCTCTCCTCTTCTTTCCTTTCATCTCCTTCTTTCCCTTCCCTTCCCTTTCATTCTCTTCCTGTCTGTCTTTCTTCTCTCATTCAGTCTTTCTTTTCCCTTCCTCCTCTCTTCTCCTCTCCTCTCCTTTCCTTTCCTTTCATCTCCTTCCTTCCCTTCCATTCTCTTCCTGTCTGTCTTTCTTCTCTCATTCAGTCTTTCTCTTCCCTTCCTCCTCTCTTCTCCTCTCCTCTCCTTTCATCTCCTTCCTTCCCTTCCCTTCTCTTCCTGTCTGCCTTTCTTCTCTCATTCAGTCTTTCTCTTCCCTTCCCCCTTTCCTTTCCTTTCCTTTCCTTTCCTCTCCTTCCTTCCCTTCTCTTCCTGTTTGTCTTTCTTCTCTCATTCAGTCTTTCTCTTCCCTTCCTCCTTTCTTTTCCTTTCCTTCCCTTTCCTCTCCTCTCCTCTCCTTTCATCTGTTTCCTTCCCTTCTCTTCCTGTTTGTCTTTCTTCTCTCACTCAGTCTTTCTCTTCTCTTCCTCCTTTCCTTCCCTCTCCTCTCCTCTCTTCTTCTCTCCTTTCCTTTCCTTTCATCTCCTTCCTTCCCTTCTTTTCCTGTCTGTCTTTCTTCTTTCACTCAGTCTTTCTCTTCCCTTCCTCTCTTTTTCCTTTCCTTCCCTCTCCTCTCTTCTTCTCTCCTTTCCTTTCCTTTCATCTCCTTCCTTCCCTTCTTTTCCTGTCTGTCTTTCCTCTCTCACTCAGTCTTTCTCTTCCCTTCCTCTTTTTTCCTTCCCTTCCCTTCCCTCTCCTTTCCTTTCCTTTCCTTTCATCTCCTTCCTTCCCTTCCCTTCTTTTCCTGTCTGTCTTTCTTCTCTCACTCAGTCTTTCTCTTCCCTTCCTCTTTTCTTTTCTTTTCCTTTCCTTCCCTCTCCTCTCTTCTCCTTTCCTTTCATCTCCTCCCTTCCCTTCTCTTCCTGTCTGTCTTTCTTCTCTCACTCAGTCTTTCTCTTCCCTTCCTCCTTTGCTCTCCTCTCCTTCTCTTCCTGTCTGTCTTTCTTTTCTCAGTCACTCTTTCTCTTCCCTTCCTCCTTTCCTTCCTTTCCCTTTGCTTTGCTAACATTTGCAAGGGACTAGAGAACAAACAAGGAAAATTCTCAGGCTAAATGACCCATCTGGGTGCTTTGTCATGCAAAACACCTGTTCTCCCACTGAACTGTAGCATGTTGCATTGACCTAATGGTAGAAGTTAGGCGGGGAGGGGGGGGGGAAACCAGGATATCCATTCAAAGGAAGAAGAAGAGGAGGAGGAGGAGGAGGAGGACAGCCTTGAGAAACGTCTGACTCAGCTCTGCAAATCTATCCAGACTGTTGGTGAAAACATAGTTTGTAGTGGTTTGGAAATAGCTGGATGCTTAGTACGCTTTCCATTTTAGTTCACTCCAGAGTCCTTTGGCTGATGATCCAGCAACTCATAATGATCTGAAAGCAGACGGCATATGAGCTGCATCCCAGGTGCTGCAAAAAATGCTTGAAATCTGAGATGCTGGCATGAGGCCCATGGTCCTAAAGGATCCCGGTTGGGGGAAAAAAGTATAGTAAGTCCTTCTGCAAATCCTCAAGGTCACCATGAGCCCAATGATTGAGAATCTCCATAGCGTAGACCAGTGATGGTGAACATTTTTTGGTTCGTATTTATTTATTTGTCTGTCTGTCTGTCTGTCTGTCTGTCTATCTACTGCTGTATCTATCTCTGTCTATCTATCTATCTATCTATCTATCTATCTATCTATCTATCTATCTATCTATCTATCTATCCTCTACTGTATCTATCTCTGTCTATCTATCTATCTATCTATCTATCTATCTATCTATCTATCTTCTACTGTATCTATCTCTGTCTATCTATCTATCTATCTATCTATCTATCTATCTATCTACCTACCTTTGAAAAGTGTTCGGAAACTTCAGGTCGTGCAGAATGCAGCTGCGAGAGCTATCATGGGCTTTCCCAAATATGCCCATGTCACACCAACACTCCGCAGTCTGCATCGGTTGCCGATCAGTTTCTGGTCACAATTCAAAGTGTTGGTTATGACCTATAAAGCCCTTCATGGCACCGGACCAGAATATCTCTGGGACCGCCTTCTGCCGCACGAATCCCAGCGACCAGTTAGGTCCCACAGAGTTGGCCTTCTCCGGGTCCCGTCAACTAAACAATGACGTTTGGCGGGACCCAGGGGAAGAGCCTTCTCTGTGGCAGCCCCGACCATTTGGAACCAACTCCACCCAGATATCAGAGTTGCCCCCACCCTCCTTGCCTTTCGTAAAGTTCTTAACACCCATCTCTGTCGTCAGGCATGGGGGAACTGACACATCTCCCCCGGGCCTATACAGTTTATACATGGAATGTTTGTGTGTGTGTTTGCTTTTAATAATGGGGTTTTTAGTGTTTTTTAAATTATTAGATTGGTTTTTTACATTGTTCTTGTTATTGTTGTGAGCCGCCCCGAGTCTACTGAGTGGGGTGGCATACAATCAATCAATCAATCAATCAATCAAATAAATAAGTAAGTAAGTAAGTAAGTAAGTAAGTAAGTAAGTAAATAAATAAGTAAATAAGTAAATAAGTAAGTAAATAAACAAACAAACAAACAAAGTAAATAAAGTAAATAAGTAAATAAATAAATAAATAAATAAATAAATATCTTCTACTGTATCTATCTCTATCTATCTATCTATCTATCTATCTATCTATCTATCTATCTATCTATTTATTTGACTTCTATGCCACCCAATCCCGACGGACTCAGGGCGTCTTACAACAACAGGATGAATACAATAAATGGACACCAAACAGTAAAAGAAGGCGAACATTATCTAAGGTTAAAACATTCAAAAACTAAAACCCCTTTTAAAAAGTTATTATAAGAAATGGCGGTCACACTCTTATACATACACACCATTCATACAGTTGGACATCGAAGATGTAAATTCATGCCCCCCCAGGCCTGCCAGCAAAGGTCATCATGGCCTTGCAGAAGGCCAGCAGAGTGGAAGCAATACGGACCCAAAGGAAAGGAGTACATCATCTGGAGTACTGCATCCAGTTCTGGTCACCACACCTCAAAAGAGACATTGAAACTCTGGAGAAGGTACAGAAAAGAGCAACCAAAATGATTAGGGGACTTGAAACCAAGACTTACGAAGAGAGATTGCGGGAACTGGGCATGGATAGCCTAGAGAAAAGGAGGGCCAGAGGGGACATGATAGCTGTATATAGGTATATGAGGGGCGGCCACAGAGAGGAGGGGGCCACTCTATTCTCCAGAGCATCAGAGGGCCGGACGAGGAACAACGGCTGGAAGCTGACCAAGGAGAGATTCAACCTAGAAGAACTTCCTGACGGTCAGAGCGATCAACCAGTGGAACAACCTGCCTGTGGAGGTTGTGAACTCCCCAACTCTGGACACTTTCAAGAGGAGATTGGACTGCCACTTGGCTGGGGTGCTTTAGGATTCCTACTCAGGCAGGGGGTTGGACTTGATGACCTGCATGGTCCCTTTCAACTCTAACAATCAATCAATCAATCAATCAATCAATCATCTAATCTCAAGGAAGATTAAAATGAATTTTGTCGTTAGATTATGGGAGGAAGCATTTCCATTGCAGATAGTTCACAATTTACCACAATTCATTTAGTGACTGCACGAAGAACACCAGGTTAGATAGCAGGTGACATCTCAAACACAGTCTTCAGAAGTTAATGCATTTCTGGGATTTCCCCAGAAATGATTAATAATTATTATAAATAATATAATAAGTATTATATTAATATAATATGTTATTATTAATAGATTAGGAAAATAAAATTTCCACCCCCTGAAGTTTCTAGAAAAACTTGACCTGATCTCTCTCTCTCTCTCTCCTCTCTGTGTGTCTCTGTATTTCTTTCCCTCTGTGTATTTCTCTCTGTATCATTCTCTCTCTCATTCTGTTGCTTTCATTCCTCCTTCTTTTCTTTCTCTTTCTCATTGTCTCTCCCTGTTTCTGTTCCTCTGTCTTTGTATGTCTCTCTGTCTCTCTTATTCTCTCTCAATGTCTCTCTCTTTCTGCCTCTGTCTCTCTCTATATATATTTCTCTCTGTCTCTCATTCTCTCCCTCATTCTCTCTCTCTCTCATCTCCCTTTCTTTCTCATTCTCTTTCTCTCTTTCTCCCTGTTTCTGTTCCTCTGTCTGTTTCTCTGTCTCTCTTATTCTCTCTCAATGTTTCTCTCATTCTGTCTCTCTCTCTCTGTATTTCTCTGTCTCTCATTCTCTCCCTCATTCTCTCTCTCTCTCTCATCTCCCTTTCTTTCTCATTCTCTTTCTCTCTTTCTCTCTCCCTGTTTCTGTTCCTCTGTCTGTCTGTTTCTCTGTCTCTCTTATTCTCTCTCAATGTCTCTCTCTTTCCATCTCTCTTTGTATTTCTCTCTGTCATTCTCTCCCTCATTCTCTCTCTCATCTCCCTTTCTTTCTCATTCTCTTTCTCTCTTTCTCTCCCTATTTCTGTTCTTCTGTCTGTCTGTTTCTCTGTCTCTCTTATTCTCTCTCAATGTCTCTCTCATTCTGTCTCTGTCTCTCTGTATTTCTCTCTGTCTCTCATTCTCTCCCTCATTCTCTCTCTCTCTCATCTCCTTCTCTCTTTCTCTCTCCCTGTTTCTGTTCTTCTGTCTGTCTGTTTCTCTGTCTCTCTTATTCTCTCTCAATGTCTCTCTCTTTCTGTCTCTGTCTCTCTGTATTTCTCTCTGTCTCTCTCATTCTCTCTCTCTCCCTCTCTCTCTCGGTTTCATTGCTGCTGACAAAGATGTCATCCGCGCGGAGTAATTATCCAAACAAGTGGACATTGTGCTGCCAAAGGAAAGGAAAAAGAAGGCAGCTGGAAGATAGAAGGAGCACGTGGCATGGGAAGCTGGCTTCACAAAAACCTCCGTCAAATCCACTAAAGATGTAAGTGGGCCTGACAGCACCAGTGCTAATCGGTGACTCACCCTTTCGATATTCCCGTCACGCCACCAAATGGACTCTGGCTGAGGAGAAGGCCTATCAAGTTGGCAGCTAAGGCTCTGGAGATGCCCAGTCTTGAAAGGGGGTTTGAGATGCCACCTTCCATCCCAGGTCTACCGAGAGCTTTGCCGTAGGCTGACAGCTTCTGCAACCCGAGACAAATTCCTTGCGGTGTTTAATCACACTTGGCCAGACCAAGTACAGGATACCTCGGTTCTCTTCATGAATTGGTTCCAGGAGAGGGGGTGAGGAGCACCAAACATAATTTTCCCATAAGGAATAATCTAGTGAGTCCCAAGGCAGATAAGTCCTACCTTGTGCGTTGAGTATCAAGCAAACGAGGAGTACCAAGATAAAATTTTCATGTCGATATGTGTTGAGTACTAATTTTGATGAGTTTCAAAGCAGTTGAATGCCAGGGTACCAGTGTAGTCTAGTCTAGTCTATCTTCTCCTCTCTTCTCCTCTCCTCTCCTCTCTATTCTCTCTTCTCTTCTCTATTCGCTATTCTCTCTTCTCTTCTCTCTCCTCTCCTCTCCCCTTCCCTTCTCTTTTCTCCTCCTCTCCTCTCTTCTCTCCTCTCATCTCCTCTTTTCTTCTCATCTCTTCTCTTATCTCCTCTTCTCTTCTTGTTTCCTCTCCTCTCCTCTCTCCTCTCCTCTTTTCTTCTCATCTCCTCTATTCTCTTATCTCCTCTCCTCTCCTCCTCTCCTCTCTCCTCTCCCCTTCCCTTCCCTTCTCTTTTCTCCTCCTCTCCTTTCCTCTCTTCTCTCCTCTCCTCTTTTCTTCTCATCTCTTTTCTTCTCCTCTCCTCTCTTCTCTTCTCTTCTCTCCTCTTCTCTTCTTTCCTCTCCTCTCTCCTCTCCTCTCCTCTTTTCTTCTCATCTCCTCTCTTCTCTTCTCTCCTCTTGTCTTCTCTTCTCTCCTGTCCTCTCCTCTCCCATTCCATTCCATTCCATTCCATTATCTATGTTCTGTTCTGTTCTCCTATCCCACTCCTTCCCATGCCATACCATGCCATATCGTTCCATATCGTACTGTACCATACCATAACATGCCACATCATACCCTATCATACTGTACCATGCCTTGCCATGCCATATCATAACATACATGCCATGCCATGTCATGCCATGCTATGCCATACCCTACCCTACCCTACCCTACCCTACTCTACCATACTATACCCTACCCTACCATACCCTATCCTACCCTACCATACCCTACCCTACCCTACCATACCCTACCCTACCCTACCATACCATACCATACCCTACCATACCCTACCCTACCCTACCCTACCATACCATACCATACCTTACCCTACCCTACCCTACCCTACCCTACCCTACCCTACCCTACCCTACCCTACCTTACCCTACCCTACCATACCCTACCCTACCATACCATACCATACCCTACCATACCATACCCTACCCTACCCTACCATACCCTACCCTACCCTACCCTACCATACCAAACCAAACCAAACCAAACCAAAGAGTCATGAATGGAATGAAGAGGACTGGATATCAGGAAGGTTAAAAAGTGTATTTTTTGTTACATCTTTCAGTTTATGTCAATAAGAATGCCCTTCTAAAAACTGCCAATGAAAACAAGAGGCCACCTCGGATGAAGGTCCTTAAACTAGACGATGCACTTGGATAAAGATAGAGGAATGCACTAGAGAGTATCTACCCTAGTAGCTAACATGCCTCTCTTGCTATTAAACCTCACGAGAAGCCACCGCCAGAGCTTTCCTCCCATTAGACATCTTCTCACATGAATGCTATGCTCAAGGGCAGCCCCGCCTGGGAGAAATAGGGAGTGGGCTGTTTTCTTCCCGAGTAGCTTCTACAAAATTTGGCAAAGCTCTTTGCGTCTCCTCTTTGGATTCTAGAATAATAGAATAGGATAGGATAGGATAGAGTAGAATAGAATAGAATAGAATTTTATTGGCCAAGTGTGATTGGACACACAAGGAATTTGTCTTGGTGCAGATGCTCTCAGCGTACATAAAAGAAAACATAGATTTGTCAAGAATCATGTGGTACAACACTTAATGATTGTCATAGGGGTCAAATAAGCAATGAAGAAGCAATCAATATCAATAAAAATCTTAGGATACAAGCAACAAGTTACAGTCATACAGTCCTAAGTGGGAGGAAAAGGATACACGAAGAACGGTTGCAGGAAGTGGGCATGGCTAGTTTAATGAAAAGAAGGACCAGGGGAGACATGATAGCAATCTTCCAGTATCTCAGGGGTTTGCCTCAAAGAAGAAGGAGTCAACCTATTCTCCAAAGCACCTGAGGGTAGAACAAGAAGAATAGAATAGGATAGGATAGGATAGGATAGGATAGGATAGGATTTTTTATTGGCCAACTGTGACTGGGCACACAAGGAAATTGGTCTTGGTGCTGATGCTCTCAGCGTACATAAAAGAAAAATATACATTTGTCAAGAATCATGTGGTACAACACTTAATGATTGTCATAGGGGTCAAATAAGCAATGAAGAAACAATCAATATCAATAAAAAATCTTAGGATACAAGCAACAAGTTACAGTCATACAGTCCTAAGTGGGAGGAAAAGGATGATAGGAATGATGAGAAAACCCTAGTAGAAATAGAAGTGCAGATTTTGTAAAAAGTCTGGCAGTGTTGAGGGAATTATTTGTTTAGTAGTGTGAGGGCGTTCGGGAAAAAACTGTTCTTGTGTCTAGTTGTCTTCTTGAGTGAAAGTCTAGAGCAGGTGAGAACTTGACCGTGTTTCTGACCAAGTTAACCAAGGTGAGGGTTCTCCCTGCCTTCTGCCCTTGCTTGATCGCATCAGAAGAAGGTGGGGGGAGAGAATGAGGAGCACACACTTCTAGCCAGAGGTTGTCATTCGCGTGACGAGAAGAGGCTCAGAGGGTTGAGTACAGACAGCCTGGAAGGAAGGGGGTGGTGGTGGGGGGAGAAAGGAGAACGCCGAAGAAGTCTTGATCAAAGTCTGCGCTTGAAATGCCTCCAAGGGAACAGCCAACTTGAAAGGAGGAGATTATCTGCGATGTCGAGGGATGGCAGGTTGTGGAAGGATGGCCTAGAGCAAGATAGAGAAAAAGTTGAAGTATTGGGAAGGGGAAGAAGAAAAGGAGAGAAGGTTCTTACTGCAGAATTACAAAAGGAAGGGAGACTCCCCTAGAAGAAGGAGCGTGCCGGATTAGACAGCAAGTAACAGCCTAAGCCAGTGGTGGCAAACCTTTTATGTATTTATTTTTTATTTAAAACAAAACAAAACATTACAAATGGACAAAAACTCACAAACATAAAAAGAGATGCACGCATCCCAATTTCCAGCAGAAGCACCTATTGAGTTGTATAAGTTTTTACACCCGGAATAATAATAATAATAATAATAATAATAATAATAATAATAATAATAATAATAATAATAATAATAATTATTATTATTATTATTATTATTATTATTATTATTATTATTATTATTATTATTATTAATTAGATTTGTATGCCGCCACTCTCCGTAGACTCGGGGTGGCTCACAACAGTGATAAAAACAATACATGGTAACAAATCTAATACAGTGATACCTCATCTTATAAACACCTCGTCATACAAACTTTTCGAGATACAAACCCGGGGTTTAAGATTTTTTTGCCTCTTCTTACAAACTATTTTCACCTTACAAACCCACCACCATCGCTGGGATGCCCCACCTCCGGACTTCCGTTGCCAGCGAAGCACCCGTTTTTGCACTGCTGGGATTCCCCCTGAGGCTCCCCTCGATGGGAAAACCCACCTCCGGACTTCCGTGTTTTTGTGATGCTGCAGGGGAATCCCAGCAGCGCAAAAACGGGCACTTCGCTGGCAACGGAAGGTCCGGAGGTGGGGTTTTCCAGCGAGGGGAGCATCATTGAAATCGCAGCATCACAAAAACACAGAGGTTCGAAGGTGGGGTTTCGAGGACTTCGGTGTTTTTGCGATGCTGCGATTTCACTGATGCTCCCTTCGCTGGGAAACCCCACCTCCGGACCTTCCCTTGCCAGCAAAGCGCCCGTTTTTGCGATGCTAGGATTCCCCTGCAGCATTGTAAAAACACAGAAGTCCGGAGGTGGGGTTTCCCATGGAGGGGAGCCTCAGGGGAATCCCACCAGTGCAAAAACGGGCGCTTCGGCTGGCAAAAGGGGTGAATTTTGGGCTTGCACACATTAATCGCTTTTCCATTGATTCCTCTGGGAAACATTGTTTCATCTTACAAACTTTTCACCTTAAGAACCTCGTCCCGGAACCAATTAAGTTTGTAAGACGAGGTATCACTGTAATTAAAATCTAAAATAACAGTTTTACAAAGTCTAAAAAGAAAACAAAACAGAACGTTTAGGTCTATATTCACTGTCAAAAGTCTACATTTTATAGAATAAAAAGAACAAAAAAGAAAGAACAAACTTTGGGAGGGGGAAATTAAAAAAAACAGAGACTTTAAAGATTTTAACACAAGAAAAGAAAATATTAATTATAGATCCTTTTAAACCATGCGTTCTATTTTACATATTGATCGTTTCTATGTTTAAACCATCCGTTCATTGGATTTATATACTGCCCTTCTCCCAGCTTACAACCTATAAAAGAAGCAATAATGTACAATAGTTAAATCCAATTAATTAAACTAAATAAGCTAACTTAAAACCCCCAATTTAATTAAAATCAATCATACCCATTCCAGCAACAATCACACATGACATTCTTCAGCCAGGGAGCTAAGATCTAAACGCCTCAAGCCTGGTGGCATAGGTGGGTTTTCAAGTTCTTATGAAATGCAAGGGTGGAGGAAGTGTAAATCGCAAGGGAGGAGTTGATTCCAGAGGGCCGGGCCCCCCACAGAGAAGGCTCTTCCTGTAGGCTTCTTCCCCCCAGTTCCTGGGAAAGGAAGGTTGCCATCAGGTGAAGACAGTTGTTCAGGTGTAATTTCATAACAGGGGGAGGAGAAGGAGGAGAAGGAGGAGAGAAAGGAAGAGAAGGAGGAGAGAAAGGAAGAGAAGGAGAGAAAGGAGAAGGAGGAGAATGAGAGAAAGGAAGAGAAGGAGAGAAGGGAGGAGGAAGAGAAGGAGAGAAAGGAAGAGAAGGAGAGAAGGGAGGAGGAAGAGAAGGAGGAGAGAAAGGAAGAGAAGGAGAGAAAGAAGGAGGAAGAGAAGGAGGAGAGAAAGGAAGAGAAGGAGAGAAAGGAGGAGGAAGAGAAGGAGAGAAAGGAAGAGGAGAGAAAGAAGGAGGAGGAGAAGGAGGAGAGAAAGGAAGAGAAGGAGGAGAGAAAGGAAGAGAAGGAGAGAAAGGAGAAGGAGGAGAAGGAGAGAAAGGAAGAGAAGGAGAGAAAGGAGGAGGAAGAGAAGGAGAGAAAGGAAGAGAAGGAGAGAAAGAAGGAGGAAGAGAAGGAGGAGAGAAAGGAAGAGAAGGAGAGAAAGGAGGAGGAAGAGAAGGAGGAGAGAAAGGAAGAGAAGGAGAGAAAGAAGGAGGAAGAGAAAGAGGAGAGAAAGGGGGAGTAGGTTGAGGAGGAGAGTAAACAACTACTTCAGCTTCATCCACAACAACACACAAGCACACAACAGATACAAACCTAAAGTAAACCGCTCCAAACTCGACTGCAGGAAATATGACTTTAGTAACCGAGTAGTTGATGCATGGAACTCACTAGTGTCATCTCCTAACCCCTAAAACATCACCCTGAGACTATCCACCATTGACCTCTCTCAATTCCTAAGAGGTTAGAAAGAGGCGTGTATAAATGCACCAGAGTGCCTTCCGTCCCCTGTCCTACTGTTTCTCTTTTACTAGTATCATGTATATAAATGTTGTGATATCTTTGTACACCACCAATACGTAGGAGGAGGAGGAGGAGGAAGAGGAGGAGGAGGAGTTTCAAAAGTTTTACCCAAGCTCTTCGGAGACTGTACAGAGAGGTTATTGAAATCTCATAAAGTTTAATCAACCTAATAACACAGATAATATATGTTGTGGTTAGTTCTGGCTCAGCTCCTGCCCCAAGGACTGTGGATGTGGGGGAGACATCCACATGCTGCAGGCCTGTTTTGCCCCCGGTGGAATCTGATGATGAAGGCTCCTCTGACCAAGAAGACATGAGTGACAGGGAGGAGGAGAGTGGGGCAGACAGCTCAGAAGGAGATCAATTATCTAGCTCCTCCTTGGATTCAGAACGAGAGTTAATGATACAGCCACGCATGCGGAGAGCGATGCATAGGCAGCAACAACTGAGAGATTATTATCAAAGAAAATGAGGCCACCTGTGGTTGGGTGGGGCTGTGGTCATTAGTGAGGCTGCTATAAAGAGCAGCCTGTGGGTTTGGCCATTGTGGAGGATAATCTGATCGTTGTGTTTCGTGCCTGCTTTACTGACTTTGACCTTTTGTGTGCTGATTTTTCCCCGCTTTGAAACTAAACCAGAGCAAAGTGTGTTTCACTTTGTGAAAGAAGAAGGACTATGAATTGCCTCACAGCTGCAAGCTAAGTATCACAGAACTGATAAGGGACTTGTACAAATTACCAGTTTGTTTGGAGATGAGGGCTCTTTGCTATACCAAAAGAGGGCTTAGGTTAAGTGCATTTTCATTATAAAGAACATTGTTTTGAATTTTCAAACGTGTGTGTGTCTGAAATTTGTACCTGTGAATTTTTGGGAGGAGTCTACCAGAGAGCCCGACAGAACAATTTAGGGTGATTTAAAGATAATTTAAGAAATTTAACCGCAAGTCCTTTTTTGCAATGACCCCAAAGGCTACTGGTCCCTATTGCCAGGAGCCACTTCTCAGCTTACATTTAATATAGAACGATGTCTTCCTCTTCCTAGTACACACACTTCTTGATACGTTCAGTAAAGAGACTGGTAAAATAAACAGTTTCATAATCAGGAACAGTGTTCTCTCTAAATTTTTTTTGGGGTGGGCGGAAAAGTATAGTGTCTGAGCGGCAGTCCCTTCGGGGACTGGGCGGCACAGAAATAATAATAAAATTTCCCTCTCGGCTTCTGGGCAGGTTTGGAAAACTCTGAGTTGATGATGATTTTTAAGTGAGCGATTGCTCACTGCTCAGCTTAGAGGGAACTATGATCAGGAATCTGGAATCTGGAATGCAATTTTTTAACTTCACTGGCTCAGAATTACTGGGTTTGAAACAGTTCCAGCTTCAATGAGTAGAAAGAAAGAAAAAAAAATTCAAGAGTTTTAAATTACCTGCCACCACCCTTTGCTTGGCTCTTCATTTAACATTCAGAGTATTTATAAAATAACAAGGAGAAGAAGGAGGGACGGAAAGGGAGCTGGGATAAAAGGCAGCAGCTTGTGAATGAAGTATATATCTGGCTTGGGGAATTCGGCCTGACATTTCCTGTTAGGAGGAAATCTTGATTTATTTCAAGCGGAAAAGTTATGTAAGTTGCACTTTAGCAAGGAGATGCAATAAGTACAACATCCAGGTTCCCAGTAGGCCATGGGCAAGAGATTTGGGTACTAGGAGGAGGAGGGGCACAGACAGGGGCAGAGTCCGAAGAGGAATTAGCCTGGAATCTCGAGGTTCCCACAAGTGGTCTAAGCCCAGCCCCTCTTGGATTCTGTGAACTCTTAGTTAATGCCAAAATAATGCTAATAATGTTAGTTGTGTAGACTCCAGAGCAATACATCAGTTTAATTGAAACTTAACGTTTGGCTCTCGCCTTGCTTGCTTATATAAATTTAATGATTTTCTATATGAGTAGTTATAGTTTCTGCTGTCTAGAGAGATTATTGCAAACACCGTTCGGTTCTTTTTTTCCTTCATTTTCCTTTGCCTTCCTTCTTTTCCCCCGCCCTCCCTCACTCCATTTCTTTCCTTCCTTCCTTCCTTCCTTCCTTTCTTTCCTCCCTCCCTCTCAATCCTCCTTCCCTCCCATTTCCTTCTATTTTTTCTTCCCTCCCTCTCTTCTCCCATTTCCTTCCTTCCTTCCTCCCTTTCTTCTTTCTTTCCTCCCTCCCTCCCATCCTCCTTCCCTCCCATTTCCTTCTATTCTTTCTTCCCTCCCTCTCTTCCTCCCATTTTCTTTCCTTCTTTCCTTCCTTCCTTCCTTCCTTCCTCCCTCCCTCCCTTTCTTTCTTTCTTTCTTTCCTCCCTCCCTCCCATCCTCCTTCCCTCCCATTTCATTCTATTCTTTCTTCCCTCCCTCTCTTCCTCCCATTTCCTTCCTTCCTTCCTTCCTTCCTTCCTCCCTTTCTTTCTTTCCTCCCTCCCTCCCATCCTCCTTCCCTCCCATTTCCTTCTATTCTTTCTTCCCTCCCTCTCTTCCTCCCATTTCCTTCCTTCCTTCCTCCCTTTCTTTCTTTCCTCCCTCCCTCCCATCCTCCTTCCCTCCCATTTCCTTCTATTCTTTCTTCCCTCCCTCTCTTCCTCCCATTTTCTTTCCTCCTTCCTTCCTTCCTTCCTTCCTCCCTTTCTTTCTTTCTTTCCTCCCTCCCTGCCATCCTCCTTCCCTCCCATTTCCTTCTATTCTTTCTTCCCTCCCTCTCTCCCTCCCATTTCCTTCCTTCCTTCCTCCCTCCCTTCCTCCCTTCCTTCCTCCCTTTCTTTCTTTCTTTCCTCCCTCCCTCCCATCCTCCTTCCCTCCCATTTCCTTCTATTCTTTCTTCCCTCCCTCTCTCCCTCCCACTTCCTTTCTTTCTTTCTTTCCTCCCTCCCTCCCATCCTCCTTCCCTCCCATTTCCTTCTATTCTTTCTTCCCTCCCTCTCTCCCTCCCACTTCCTTTCTTCCTTTCTTTATTCCCTCCCTGTTTCCTCCCCCCCATTTCCCCTCCCATTTCCCCCCTCCCTCCAGGAAACAGAAAACAGAATAACTGAGTTGCAAGGGACCTTGGAGGTCTTCTAGTCCAACCCCCTGTTAAGCAGGAAACCCCACTTCACCGCCTGTCCTTCCTTGACCTGGAGGGCCCACGGGTCAAGGCTTCTCCCCGTGACTCCAACAAACTCTTCCCGACTGCTGAAACTTTTCCACTGAGCTACCTGCAGCCCTCAAAAATCAATGGTTCTGATTAGAGGGAACACTGGGGGAATAGCAAGCAGGAAGCAGGAGAGGAATAAATTACAACTGTTTCCCTCGGCCCCTTATCATCCCCAGCCAATCTCACAGGGATCCTGCACTAAGCATAACGAATGGGCAGCTCAAGGAAAGCAGAGGAGAAATTTACCTCCCTGGGAGGGAGGGAGGGAGGGAGGGAGGGAGGGGAGGGAGGGAGGAAGGAAGGATGGATGGAATGAAGGAAGGAAAGAGGATGGATGGATGGAACAATGGATGGAATGGAGGAAAGAAAGGAGGAAGGAATGGAGGGTGGGAGGGGGGAGAGAGGGGAGAGAGGGAGGGAGGGGGAAGGTTACTGAAAGGAGGGAGAGGGAGGGAGAAAGGAAGGAAGGAAGGAAGGAAAGAGGATGGATGTATGGAAGGATGGATGGATGGAATGAAGGAAAGAAAGAAGGAAGGAATGGAGGGTGGGAGGGGGAAGAGAGGGAGAGAGGGAGAGAGGGGGAAGGTTACTGAAAGGAGGGGGAGGGAGGGAGAAAGGAAGGAAGGAAGGAAGGAAGAAAAGAAGGAAGGAAGGGAGGAAGGAAAGGGAATGGATGGATGGAAGGAAGGAAGGAAGGAGGGGGACGCGCGAGGGGGGGGGAAAGGAAGATGGGTGGGGAAGATGGGTGGATGGGTGGGTGGAAGGATGGAAGGAAGGAAGGAAAGGAGAAGGAAGGAAGGAAGGAAGGAAGGAAGGAAGGAAGGAGGATAGATGGGTGGGAGAAAGAAAGGAAGGGAGGGAGGGAGAATGGAAGGAGAGAAACATTGACAGTGGGAAAGAAAAGGAGAAATAGTTTTGGTCTCCAGTACATAAAAAGACATTCTTGACCATCCCCGTCAGGTTTTGGGCATCGCTGTCAGCCTGGGGCTTCAAGAGATGTCACAGTTCGGACACATAACAATTGAATTTTCCCAACCCAAGGAGAGAGACCCTGTTGATTGATAACTCCATCACAAGCTGCCGTCTCAGGATGTTCCTCAGATGCTGCATTGACATTCAAATGGCACATCCTCGTCTGCCACTTCTTTAAAAATGACTAATTGGCAACTTAAAAAAAAACATTGCACAGAGAAAGAACAACCGCTTGGGGCTGGCAACTGGGAAGTGTGGGGTGAGGCGACACTCTTCCCCACACACACAAACCAACACACACACACTTTTAATAACAGGTCACACACAATTCTTAGGAGAAGGAACAGTTTCCATACAACAGATGTTTGCTTCACTTTTTTAGCACAATGAGCTAGACGCTCCGTGATTTATGACTTGCTTACACTGAGGTTGGCACAATTCATATTATGGTTATTTCTGAATGATGCAATTCCAGCTGGGGGAGGGGGGAGGGAGGGAGGAAGGAAGAGAAGGAGGGAGGGAGGGAAGCAAGTAGGGAGGGAGAGAGGGAGGGAGGTGGGAAGATAGGTAGAAAGGGAGAGAGGGAGGGAGTGGGGAGAGAAGAGGAAAGAGGGAGGGAGAGAGAAAGGAAGGGAGGGTGACAGTGAGAGGGGAGAAAGATAGGTAGACAGGGATGGAGGAGTAGAGTAGGGGAGGGGAGGGGAAAGAAGAGGAGAGGGAGACAGGAAGGAATGGAGACCGGAAGGGAAGAAGGAAGGAAGGAAGGAAGGAAGGAAGGAAGGAAGGAAGGAAGGAAGGAAGGAAGGAAGGAGAGATAGATTGATAGATAGATAGATAGATAGATAGATAGATAGATAGATAGATAGATGATAGGTAGGTAGGTAGGTAGGTAGGTAGACAGACAGACAGACAGACAGACAGACAGACAGATAGGTGGATAGATAAATGGATAGGTGGATAGGTGGACAGGTGGACAGGTGGACAGATGATAGATAGATAGATAGATAGATAGATAGATAGATAGATAGATAGATAGATAGATCTGACATACTTTGAAAGACATATAAAAAAAATCTAGGAGGCAACTGTGAACCCATGATGGAAGGCCAACCACTGATAGTTTATGGTAATTTGTAAACCAGAAGAGGCCTTTGACTGCATGGTCCAGGGCCTCAGACTGACTTATTGTGACCTGAAGACCAGCTGCTTGAAGTCTTTGTAGAGGAAGAGTGCAGGACCATTGGGTTCTTTCACACAAGACTTACTTTCAACCCAACGTGAGAAGGAGGAGTCCATTTCCTGAGTTTGCACCAGGAATGAATCCAGAGATCATGAATCCAACAGGTTCACACATACACCAATGCTCAGTCCCCAGAAACCTAACCCAGGTTAAGGCTGATGAAGTCTACCATGTGCCACTCAAGTCTCTGTTAGGTCTTTACCTGACCTGGTTCTGTTTGTTGTGGGAACACGGCCATGTGCCGCGTTTTCGAAGAGAGACGGTTATTTTTATTTCCAGAACAGCTCGGTTTGATTTATTTTCTTGCCTCTCTCAGCAGTAACTCCTTCTAGTCAAGTGCCAGCTGGGCTGTTTACGACAGCCGTAAAAGTCAAAGGCAAACATAAAGCCGCACCTGTCATAATTGGGTTTGATATATATACCCACAGAGACCCACACAGACACCACAGACAGATGGAAAGGTGGAGCGGGTCAATGAAAGGGAGGGAAAAAAATCAGAAGGACACCTACTGGGCTGGATCAGGACAAAGACTGTTGCCTTCAGCACCGTCTTGTTTTAGTCAATAGCCAAGATACTGAGAGCAATAGCACCAAGATATACCACTGTATACCAGGAATGGCAAACCTTTTTTCCCTTGGGTGCCAAAAGAGCGTGCCCATATACATAATCCGATGCCTGGGGAGGACGAAAACATCTTCCCCCCATCCCCATGGCAGCCCTGTTTCCCAGCTTCTGGTTGTTGTGGTTAGCTCTGGCCCAGCTCCTGCCCCAAGTACTGTGGATGTGGGGGAGACATCCACATGCTGCAGGCCTGTTTTGCCCTCGGTGGAATCTGCTGATGAAGGCTTCTCTGACCAAGAAGACATGAGTGACAGGGAGGAGGAGAGTGGGGCAGACAGCTCAGAAGGAGATCAATTATCTAGCTCCTCCTTGGATTCAGAACAAGAGTTAATGATACAGCCACGCATGCGGAGAGCGATGCATAGGCAACAACAACTGAGAGATTATTATCAAAGAAAATGAGGCCACCTGTGGTTGGGTGGGGCTGTGGTCATTAGTGAGGCTGCTATAAAGAGCAACCTGTGGGTTTGGCCATTGTGGAGGATTATCTGATCGTTGTGTTTCGTGACTGCACTGACTTTGACCTTTGTGTGCTGATTTTTCCCCCGCTTTGAAACTAAACCAGAGCAAAGTGTGTGTCACTTTGTGAAAGAAGATATAAGTGGTCATATCTCGGTGCTATTCCTTCTTACCTACCTACCTACCTACATACATACATACATACATACCATCCATACATTCATATCTATTTTCCTTCCTTCCTTCCCTCCCTCCCTCCCTCCTCCCTCCCTCCCTCCCTTCCTTCCTTCCTTCCTTCCTTCCTTCCTTCCTTCTTTGCTATCTACCAGTAGTATTTAGGCTTATTTACTGCTTCACAGTGCTTTTACAGCCCTTTCTAAACAATTTACAGAGTCAGCCTCTTGCCCCCAACAATCAGTCCTCATTTTACTCACCCAAGCTGAGTCAACCTTGAGACAATCAGAATCGAACTGACGGCAGTTGGCAGAATTGACCTGTAATACTGCATTCTAACCACTGCACCACTGTGATCCTTCCCTTTCTTTCTTTCCTTCTTTCCTTCCTTCCATCCTTCTTTCCTTCCTTCCTTCTTTTCCTTCTTTCTTTCCTACTTTCCTTCCTTCTTTCCTTCCTTCCTTCTTTCCTCCCTTCCTTCTTTCCTTCCTTCTTTTCCTTCTTTCTTTCTTTCCTACTTTCCTTCCTTCTTTCCTTCCTTTCCTTCCTTCTTTCTTTCTTTCTTTCCTTCCTTCTTTCTTTCTTTCCTTCCTTCCTTCCTTCCTTTCTCTCCTTCCTTCCTTCCTTCTTTCCTTCCTTCCTTCCTTCCTGACCTAACCCAGACAGGACCCTGCAGGATCCAGAAACATCACCCCTACACCATAAACTACCCCTACACCCATGTAAGCAAAACTATCCTGTTCTTCATTTGCATGGCAAGCGCATTTACAACTGCCGTCGACGGAGAGCAAAATAGAGATAAATTCGACTGATATTTGTGGCCCTCCTCCCGTGCATTTTCAATCGGCGAGACGCCCTGCGCTGACGTGGGGGAGGGGCAAATCCCGCCCGCTTCAAATAACACCTTTAGCTTTTAATTAGAAAGGTGGCCGATCTTGCCATGAAACGTTGCCGTTTATAGAGGTTGATATGAAGAAGGCATGCCGTCCTATGAAAGCACATCAATCTTCGGCCTCCGACCTGTTTTTATTTCTCATTCTCTAAGCATCTCGTCCGCTGGTGCTTTAAGCCAATAATGGAATCGCTAGAGTTGAGGGGGGGGGGGGCTGGGAGAAAGCAAACAACCGATATTACACTTCATTCCTTCTCCGTTTCATCCTTCCAGTTCAGAGAACGCCTGACTATCGGATGGCTTCCAGATCCGATGGCTTTCCCTTAATGCCAAAATGCCAAGCTCGTTAGGAAATGAAGTCTAATCCATCTTGAAAATGTGAAATCTGATTGAGGATGATCGCCAGCTACGTTATAAGTCTCATGAGCCAGGGTGGCGCAGTGGTAAGAGTGCGGTACTGCAGGCTATTTCTGCTGCCTGCAATTTTGCAGGTCGAATCTCACCAGGCTCAAGGTCGACTCAGCCTTCCATCCTTCCGAAGTGGGTAAAATGAGGACCCAGATTTTTTGGGGGGGCAAGAGGCTGATTCTGTAAACCACTTAGAGAGGGCTGTAAAAGCACTATGAAGTGGTATGTAAGTGTGATTGCTATCTTCCTTCCTTCCCTCCCTCCCAGTGGTTAGAATGCAGCATTGCAGGTTAACTCTGCCCATTGCCAGCAGTTCAATCCTCACCAGGCTTAAGGCTGACTTGGCCTTCCATCCTTCCGGCGTGGATAAAATGAGGACAAATATTGTTTGGGGAAGGGGGCTGATTCTAAACCACTTTGAGAGGGCTGTAAGGCACTATGAAGTGGTATATAAGTGCTATTGCTACCTTCCATCCATCCATCAATCCATTCTCCTTCCTTCCTTCCTTCCTTCCTTCCTTCCTTCCTTCCTCATGGGGCCTCTCTAGGAATCTCCTGGGAGGAAACAGGGCCTCCACCCTCCCTGTGGTTTCCCCAATCACACGCATTATTTTTATTTTTATTATTATTGTTGTTGTTATTGTTGTTGTTGTTGTTTGTTTGTTGTTTTGATGTTTTGTTGGTGTTGTTATTGTTATTGTTATTATAGTTATTGTTATAGTTATTGTTGTTATTATTATTATTATTTATTAGGGGGGGAATTTATTGGGAAAAATTGCTTCTTCTTACAAACTTTTCTACTTAAGAACCTAGTCACAGAATGAATTAAGTTCATAAGTAGAGGTACCACTGTATTCTACTAATGTAGATTTCTTAGGTGGGGAAATAGCCAGCTGAATTGACTTCCAATTAAAACAAGCATAATCCATCCCGTATTTACCAAAAGAAGAAAGTCAAGGACGTGATTTGGCTGGAAGCATTTATTCCACACAGCTGTTTTTTGGGGGGAGAGGAAGGATTTTTTTTAAGGATGGGTGTGATAAAGCCTTTTTTGCCAGTCTGTGGGGAATTATTGCCAGGTTACAGCTGATTGTTACAGATCGGTTTCTCTGTAGCCGAATAGACATTTGTCGGTAATAAAATGGCATCGCCCACAGATAGCTTAACCTCATAGATTATCCAATTGTCACAGCTGGCCATTAAGAGGTTGGATGGCAAGTCAACCTCTGGACCCACCAGTCTCCATCATCCATCACTTTCAGAGTAGGTAAACCTTTGAGTCTTTTTTTTTTTTTATGATTATGGATCACCCAAGCCACTACCAGGATAATAGCGAACCAGAGTTGGTATCAGACCTTATTGGTAGCCCTGTCACCCCAACTTCAGTCAGTAGGATGGGGTGGGGTGTGTTATATCAAATATGGATTAATTGACTTGGGCAATTGAATTGGAGTCCAACTCCAAACAGTTCGTTCATTCATTCATTCATTCATTCATTCATCTTCTATGCTGCCCACTCATTATGTCTTGCCTAGAGTTAAAGCAACTGCTCTACAACCAAGGAGAGATTCAACCTGGAAATATTTATTTTATTTTTATTTATTTATTTATTTATTTTGTCCAATACACAATGAGGGTTTTAGTGGGTATCTATCTATATACACATAGTAAAATATACGATGAAGGTTATAGAGGAGATACTCATAGTAAAATATATCTAAGAAATAATAGAAAAGAAGATATAGTAATAGAACATATCAATGAAAGAATAGAAAAGAAGATATAGTAATAGAACATATCAATGAAAGAATAGAAGAAGAGATATAGGAATAGAAGAAAGGTATAGGAGATATAGGAGAGCAATAGGACAGGGGACGGAAGGGACTCTAGTGCACTTGTACTCGCCCCTTACTGACCTCTTAGGAATCTGGATAGGTCAACCGTAGATAATCTAAGGGTAAAGTGTTGGGGGTTTGGGGATGACACTAAGGAGTCCGGTAATGAGTTCCACACTTCGACAACTCAGTTACTGAAGTCATATTTTTTACAGTCAAGTTTGGAGCAGTTAATATTAAGTTTAAATCTGTTGTGTGCTCTTGTGTTGTTGTGGTTGAAGCTGAAGTAGTTGCTGACAGGAGGAACTTTCTGATGATGAGAGCGATCAGCTAGTGGAACAGAAGTTGCCTATGGAGGTTGTGAGAGCTCCAACACTTGAGACTTTCAAAGGGAGATTGGACTGACATTTTTTCCAAAATGGTGTAGGGACTCCTGTTTGAGTGAGGGGTTGGACTAGATGACCTTCAAGGTTCCTGTCTGTCTGTCTGTCTGTCTGTCTGTCTGTCTGTCTGTCTGATCTATCTATCTATCTATCTATCTATCTATCTATCTATCTATCTATCTATCTATCTATCTATCTATGTCTGTCACGCTCTCTTTCTCTTTCTCTCTTTCTCTCTCTTCTCTCTCTTTCTCTCTTTCTTCCTTTCTCTCTTTCTGTCTCTCTGTCTCTCCATCTCTCTGTCTCTGTCTCTCTCTCTCTTACTCACTCACTCACCTTTTCTCCCTCTTCCCCTTCTCTACCACTATACGAAGTGACCTGAAATCTCTCTGGAAGATCAATGGCTGAGCCTTTTGTTGCTGCGGCTCTTTCTTGTTGTTGTTGCAGAGTTCTCCCCCCCCCCTTTTGTGTGTGTGTGTGTGTGAGTGTGTGAAAGTAATACATTGCACAGAAGCAGCGGCCGCACACTCCCCCTGGAGAATTGTAATGAGCGTTTCTCCGGGCTTTAATAGGCAACCTTCTCTGGCATTCTCCAATTCCAACTAATTCTTCCATTATCCTGTCTTAATGAACAACTGCAGGCTTTTCACTTGCGAGACATTTCGCTCTCGCTCCCCATGAGTTGCTGCCCACAAATTCAAATTATGGGGCCTCCTCCTCTTTCCCACCCCTCCACAACCACCCAAACTCCTACCAGCATGTTAATAGGGCCACAGTTTCTGCCACACCTAACAACCCAAAAGAACAACAGGAAAAAAGGCTCTGGGATCAAATCTAGCAAGGATTGTTGGTTTGTTGGTTTGTTTGTTCAACTGGGTCTAGAAAGCTTAGAACTACGGCGCCTAAAACATGATTTAAGTATTGCCCATAAGATCATATGCTGCAACGTCCTACCGGTCAATGAAGAAGACCTGGGAGACCGCCAACGATAAAACCCTCTCGCATCCTGGACATAAACTGTTTCAACTCCTACCCTCAAAACATCACTACAGAGCACTGCACACCAAGACAACTAGACACAAGAACAGTTTTTCCCCGAACGCCATCACTCTACTAAACAAATAATTCCCTCAACACTGTCAGACTTTCTACTAAATCTGCACTTCTATTCTACTAGTTTTTCTCATCATTCCTTTCACCCATTTCCTCCCATGTTGACTGTATGACTGTAACTTGTTGCTTATATCCTAAGATTTGTATTAATATTGCTTCTTCATTGCTTATTTGACCCCTATGACAATCATTAAGTGTCGTACCACAGGATTCTTGACAAATGTATATTTTATTTTAGGTACACTGAGAGCATATGCACCAAGACAAATTCCTTGTGTGTCCAATCACACTTGGTCAATAAAATTCTATTCTATTTTAATATGGCAAAATCTCCGTTGACACCCCGCTCTGGAGCAAGCCAGAGGTGATATTTGCTGGTTCTCTGAACGACTCAAAATTTCTGCTACCGGTTCCCCAGAACCTCTCAGAACCTGCTGGATTTCAGCCCTGCTTTAATCCATGCCAGCCTCTGCAAGGGGGTGACTAACAGGATCAGTCCTTGGCATTTAAGCAGAGGGGGGGGGACAGATTAGGTCTTGCAAGCTTAAGGCAACGTTCTCAAACCATGAACGACACATGACGGTTCTTCTAAGCCGAGTTCTTTATAGTTTCATGCCGATAGACAGCATCTTGCCACACTGAGGTTTCTATTCAACGCACCGCAAAAGTCTAGATTATTTCATACGTTCAGCCAGCAGACATGATTAAATCAAACGGAGCTTCATGTTTTCTCGGTTGCGACAAGAAAAGAGGCCACGGAAATATCTCTGTGCTCAGCAACAATATCCTTGATGTGTGGCAGTTTTGCTTTCTGTATTCTGTTTCCACAGACACAATAAAGCCATCACTAGAAATCTAGATTTGTCACTTCTTACTATGAAATGTAAATTGAAAAATGAGGCAAAATGACTCTCTCTCTCTCTTTTCTTTCTTTCTTTCTCTCTCCCTCCCTCTCTCTCTCTCCATTTAACAATAGCACCAGGAAAAGTCATAAATCAGGGTAAAACGCAATTAAGAAGGGTCTTGCTTAGCAACAGAAATTTGGGTTTGATTGTTGTAAGTCAAGAACTAGCTGTAAATCACAGCCAATGCAATGGAGGCCAATTATGTAAAGCACTGTGAAGTGGTATATAAATCTAAGTGCTATTGCTTCCTTCCTTCCTTATTCCTTCTTTCCTTCCTTCTTTCCTTCCTTCTTTCCTTCCTTCTTTCCTTCCTTCTTTCCTTCCTTCTTTCCTTCCTTCTTTCCTTCCTTCTTTCCTTCCTTATTCCTTCTTTCCTTCTTTCCTTCTTTCCTTCTTTCCTTCTTTCCTTCTTTCCTTCTTTCCTTCTTTCCTTCTTTCCTTCTTTCCTTCTTTCCTTCTTTCCTTCTTTCCTTCTTTCCTTCTTTCCTTCTTTCCTTCTTTCCTTCTTTCCTTCTTTCCTTCTTTCCTTCTTTCCTTCTTTCCTTCTTTCCTTCTTTCCTTCTTTCCTTCTTTCCTTCTTTCCTTCTTTCCTTCCTTCCAATGTTCAAATGTTCAGGTTGGGAATGCCTATTTTTATGGGCCCCGAATGACCTACTCTTGCCCAGGAGGAAGATGGAAAGAAGAGTGGAGGAGCATTCCAAGCGGTAAACAGCTTTAAAGAACGGAAGACTTCCACCCCTCCAGAAAATAATTCAAGTAAAGAGAGTCATTTGGCTCAGAAGAAAGACTGATTATTGGCGAGGTGAAAGAGAGGGATCTTATTTCTCTTCTGTGTAACCTTTACGTGTGTGTTCATTCAAACATCTGTTCAGTCCTGGAGTCTTCAGCAGGAGTGACTGCTAAGTAGTGACTATCTGAATGAGTCAAAGTAGACTCAGTAGACAAAGTAGACCATCGTCTTTGACATCTCATATAATTGACAGTCCCTTCAGTCTAGTGGTGAAGAGGTTAGCCTACAAAGCAGGAGATGGCTATTTCTAGCTTCTAGCCTTGGGCATAAAGCCAGCTAGGCAAATTTTGGGCCAATCACCAGGAGACGGTGAGTTCTAATCCCGCCTTATGCATGAAAGCTGGCTGGGTGACTTTGGGCCAGTCACCAGGAGACTGGGTGTTCTAGTCCCGCCTTAGGCACGAAAGCAGGCTGGACGACTTTGGGCCAATCACCAGGAGACTGGGAGTTCTAGTCCCGCCTTAGGCACAAAATCAGGCTGGACGACTTTGGGCCTATCACCAGGAGACTGGGAGTTCTAGTCCCGCCTTAGGCACGAAAGCAGGCTGGACGACTTTGGACCAATCACCAAGAGCCTGTGAGTTCTAGTCCCGCCTTTGGCACAACTTTGGGATTCATTCCTGCTTATGCAACGGCTGCTTTGTCCCACCGCCAATCAGTCCAGGTTCTCCAAGGAACTCCCAATTTATGACAAGCACCCTCTAAACCGCAACAAAAAGTTCTGAGCTATGCCTAGCAGCCACCTCTCCCGCTCTTTGCAAGCTGCTTTGATCTTTACTTTGTTGTTACTATGGTGACAGCTCAAAAATACAGAATTGCATGTCATGGTTTACTGTAAGTGACAAGGTTTTATCTCTGTTGCAAGGCTGAAACACAGATGCTGCCCGTCCAGGCACATCTACGAATCCAAAAATTGTTTAAAAACAGGAGACAGGCCACTAGCTCTGCTATTTTTTCCTGCTGTCTACCATGTGCCAAAAGTTATTTATTTGTTTGTTTGTTTGTTTGTTTGTTTTGTCCAATACACAATAATACACAATGAGGGTTATAGAGGATATAATCAGGCAGAATGTATTAAAGGGGGAATAGAGGAGAAAATAAAGGAGTGAAATATAACTATGAGAGAATATCAGAACAAGATATAGGTATAGAAGAGAAGATATAGGAGATATAGGAGAGACAATAGGACAGGGGACGGGAGGCACTCTAGTGCACTTATGTACGCCTCCTTTTTAAAAAAAATGTTTTATTTATTGTATTTAATACATAAAGAAAAACATATATTTACAGATCGTTTGCTGTTTTTTTTTAGTACACTTGTAATTTGTCTTTGGTTCAATAAAGATGAACAAAAAAAGAGAAAAAAATGATAAACTTACTTCATTACAAAACAGAAAGGTGTCGCCTCGAAAAAGTTATAAACAGATGCATGTATTACTGTGTATTGGACGAAAGGAAGAAAGGAAGGAAGGAAAGGAAAGGAAAGGAAGGAAGGAAGGTAAGAAAGAAAGAAAAAGGGAAAGAAGGAAGGAAGGAAAGAAAGGAAGGAAGGAAGGAAAGGAAGAAAGGAAGAAAGAAAGAAAGAAAGAAAAAAGGAAGGAAGAAAGAAAAAAGGAAGGAAGGAAAGAAAGGAAGGAAGGAAGGAAAGAAGGAAAGAAAGAAAGAAAGAAAGAAAAACGGAGTCTCCAATGTGAAGCTCCCAAGAGTGGATCTGATGTCCTTCCCTCCCCGTGGCTGATGTTCCCTTTTCACAAACGATCTCCCTCCGCGTAGAGAGAGAGAGAGAGAGATAAGAGAGAGAGAGCTTCTTGCAAACTGTTCTGTTCTACCAGGGTGTTCCAATTCCAATTAGTGGCCACTTTCTGCTCCTATTAGTAATTGCTGAAGAGATGTGGTGCCCCCGGCTACCATGTGTCCTCAGACGCACCCAGTGTGTTCACTCCATTACCCAAGAGATCACGTGTCTTGGGGGGGTGTCTTTCTCTCTCTCTCCTCACACTGGCAGTGTGTGTGTTTAAAAAGGCTTCCGTTCCCAGAAGCTGCTTTCGATGCTGCCAGTGACTTCCTCCTAAACCAGCGATAGGACGTACAAGGAGGAGAAAGGGGAAGAGGGGTTCTCGAGGCCCTTCCCTTGCACTGGGAAAGATGCCATCCGCCTCCTCGTTCGTTCATTCAAGCACTGTTTCAGAACTCCCATTCACGGTCAGGTTTCCGTTCCTTTCTCCTTGCAACAGAGTGAGGGTCTTCTATCAGTTCTGCTTTTTTTTCCCCGAAAAGGAGGTCATAGATCACGAAAACATCCAGTTGGGAAGCAACCAAAATGGTTGAAGGTGTGCTTCTTTTTCTTCTTCATTGCCTTGCAAGTCCAAAGTTAGTTAGTTACTTTCTAGCTCCTGGCTTGCTGGCTTCCATCCTTGCTTGCTTCCATCCTTGCTTTCATCCTTGCTTGCTTCCATCCTTGCTTCCATCCTTGCTTCCATCCTTGCTTGCTTCCATCCTTGCTTTCATCCTTGCTTGCTTCCATCCTTGCTTCCATCCTTGCTTGCTTCCATCCTTGCTTTCATCCTTGCTTGCTTCCATCCTTGCTTGCCTCAATCCTTGCTTCCATCCTTGCTTTCATCCTTGCTTGCTTCCATCCTTGCTTTCATCCTTGCTTGCTTCCATCCTTGCTTGCCTCAATCCTTGCTTCCATCCTTGCTTCCATCCTTGCTTGCTTCCATCCTTGCTTGCCTCAATCCTTGCTTCCATCCTTGCTTGCCTCAATCCTTGCTTCCATCCTTGCTTGCTTCCATCCTTGCTTCCATCCTTGCTTGCTTCCATCCTTGCTTGCCTCAATCCTTGCTTCCATCCTTGCTTCCATCCTTGCTTGCCTCAATCCTTGCTTCCATCCTTGCTCGCCTCAATCCTTGCTTTCATCCTTGCTTGCCTCAATCCTTGCTTTCATCCTTGCTTGCCTCAATCCTTGCTTTCATCCTTGCTTGCTTCCATCCTTCCTTCTTTCCTTCTTTCCTTCTTTCCTTCTTTCCTTCTTTCCTTCTTTCCTTCTTTCCTTCTTTCCTTCTTTCCTTCTTTCCTTCTTTCCTTCTTTCCTTCTTTCCTTCTTTCCTTCTTTCCTTCTTTCCTTCTTTCCTTCTTTCCTTCTTTCCTTCTTTCCTTCTTTCCTTCTTTCCTTCTTTCCTTCCTGTGATGAGTTGCTGCCAGTTCAGACCAATTCTTTAGAATTGGCAGTGGTGACCAGCGGTCCATGATCCTGAATCAGTCCTACAGTCATCATGAATTACCAAAAAAACCCAACAACTTGTGTACATGCCCACAGAACCAGTAGTAAAAAAAAAAGGATTTTGCTATTGTCCTAACCCCATCACCGACCTTTGTTGCTAGACCATAGCTTCTGCTTTTGTTTCAGTACATCATCTGCCCATCCTCTTGCAGGATGTGGTCAACCCCAAGGCAGGAGTGGAATTCAGGGTATCCCAGTTTCTAGCCCTAAGGCTTTTAACCACTTACACCAAACTGCTCCTCTGTATGGCCTTTGTAGTGTTAAATACGATTTGAGTATTGCCCACAAGATCATAGGCTGCAACGTCCTACCAGTCAATGACTACTTCAGCTTCAACCGCAATAACACAAGAGCACGCAACAGATTCAAACTTAATACGAACCGCTCCAAACTTGACTGTAAAAAATATGATTTCAACAATCGAGTTATCGAAGCGTGGAACTCATTGCCGGACTCAATTGTGTCAACCCCTAACCCCCAACACTTCTCCCTTAGACTCTCCACGATTGACCTCTCCAGATTCCTAAGAGGCCAGTAAGGGGCGTACATAAGTGCACTGGTGTGCCTTTCGTCCCCTATCCAATTGTCTTTCCTTTCTTCCACCTATCTTATATATTCTCTCCCTTTCATATATCCTCTCCTCTAAGTTCACTTTCACCCTCTTTTATATTATCACATGTTTATTTTTCTTCCTATGTATTTGTGTATTGGAAAAATGAATAAATAAATAAAATACCAGGTGCCACTTTTGAACGTATTCCGCAACTGCCCTCTGGACAAAAGGTACACACCGTTTCCACCGAAGCCTGTAACTTATTGGATTTTACCTGAGATGACTATCCTGACTGACGCACGGAACAGAAAAGGGATTAATCGAAGCAGGAAATTTAGAAAGAAGGCTGGGGGTTGTTGTTTTTTTTTTATAGAGGCTGCGTAAAAGAGAAACGTAGGATAGATCAATGGGGAAGAAAAGGAAAGGCGCAGAAAGATGATCTTTCGCAGGGAACTAAGTGGAAAGAGACGAAAGGATGTCGAAAATGAAACGCGGTTAAAGTGGACGGTTTAAAAAGGAGCAAAAATCGAAGAGCGGAAGGCATTGCAAATTCTGCTAATAGTTATGAGATCTTGGTGGTGCAGTGGTTAGAATGCAGTACTGCAAGCTGCTTCTGCTGACTGCTGGCTGTTGTTCACCACCAGTTCAAATCTACCACCAACTCAAGGTTGATTCAGCCTTCCCTCCTTCCAAGGTGGGTCCAATTAGGACCCAGATTGTTGGGGGCAGTAGGCTGACTCTGTAAACCACTTAGAGAGGGCTGTAAAGCACTGTGAAGCGGTATATAAATCTAAGTGCTATTGCTATAGTTGCCAGCTGAGGAACTAATATTTATGCTAAGCTCCCAACATGTATACAGTGGTAGCTCTACTTATGAACTTAATTCGTTCCGTGGCCAGGTTCTTAAGTAGAAAAGTTTGTAGGAAGAAGCAATTTTTCCAATAGGAATCAATGTAAAATCAAATAATGCATGCGATTGGGGAAACCACAGGGAGGGTGGAGGCCCTGTTTCCTCCCAGGAGATTCCTAAAGGGGTCCCATGGAGGCTTCTCCCCACCTTTTCCAGCGCTGTTTCCTCCCTGGAGATTCATAGAGAGGCCCCACAGAGGCTTCTCCCCACCTTTTCCGGCCCTGTTTCCTCCCAGGAGATTCATAGAGAGGCCCCACGGAGGCTTCTCCCCACCTTTTCCGGCCCTGTTTCCTCCCTGGAGATTCCTAGAGAGGCCCCACAGAGGCTTCTCCCTGTCTTTTCCAGCCCTGTTTCCTCCCAGGAGAATCCTAGAGAGGCCCCACGGAGGCTTCTTCCCACCTTTTCTGGCCCTGTTTCCTCCCAGAAGATTCCTAGAGAGGCCCCACAGAGGCTTCTCCCTGCCTTTTCTTGCCCTGTTTCCTCCCAGAAGATTCCTAGAGAGGCCCCAAGGAGGCTTCTCCGTGCCTTTTCCGGTTACAGTTTTGGAGGCTCGGGTTTGTAAGTGGAAAATGGTTCTTAAGAAGAGGCAAAAAAAATCTTGAACCCCCGGTTCTTATCTAGAAAAGTTCATAAGTAGAGGCGTTCTTAGGTAGAGGTGCCACTGTAATTGGTTAGCGGTCCACCAAACCAAGTTTGCCTTCTTCCTGCAGGAAAATGAATAACTGGGCAAGAAAATGTCTTGATCATTCAGTTCCTGAGTGGAAGTGGGAACTCAGCTGAGAATATACAAACTAGGGAGGAGTGTTAAAATTCCCTCCTTGCATCAAATTAATACATTTGGAGGGTTTGTTTATTTTGCTCATACAGCTGAGGTTTCTCTTCCCCGAGATCTCACACACAAGGAAATCCCTTAAGGTCCACCGGCTCTATTTCCTCCCAAATGTCTTTTCAAGAACACTTGTAGAAGCTCCTTAGTGATACAGCCAGATAGATAAAAGAACTGGTTAAATCCTTGCTGGGACCCAGATTGGTGCCAGCAATTGCATAATCATTACTGCAAAAATTGCACTTTTCGTAATACTCAGAATCTTTTTGGCCCCTTAATTCCATCGTCAGTTTGTCCATTTCGGAACAGATTTTGTTAAAATGTGTGTGTGTGTGTGTGTTTTCAGTGGGGGTTCCTGTATTTTTCCAATATTGGGCGAGAATTGCGAAATATGGGCGCAATATGGTAAAAGCATCTATGGTGACATGGGCACAGAACATTGGTTATAATATTCACTTGGTAGACTGGGAACAAATATGGAATAGAAATTTTAAAATAACAAACTCAGTATCTTGTAAGGAAAATTACTATAAAATGTGTTATCGATGGAATTTGGCACTGACCCAATTAGCTTAAAAATGTATCCAAAATTGAGCCCAAATTGTTGGCAGTATAAAAATAATAATAATGGCACCTTCTTCTTGCAGTCAAGTTTGGAGCGGTTGACATTTAGTTTAAATCGATTTTGTGCTCGTGTGTTGCTGCGGTTGAAGGTAAAGTAGTCGTTAACAGGTAGGACATTTTTGGTATATGATTTTATGAACTATAATTAAGTTGGAACGGAGACAATGGAGTTGTAAGTTGTCTAAACCAAGAATTTCAAGTCTTGTGGAGTTGGGTATTTTGTTGTGAGAAGAGGAACAAAGGACTCTTCTTGTGAAATATTTCTGGACTCTCTCAATTGTGTTGATGTCAGATATGCAATGTGGGTTCCATACAGGCGAGGTGTATTCTAGGATTGGTCTGACAAATGTTTTGTAAGCTCTTGTT
This sequence comes from Erythrolamprus reginae, assembly GCF_031021105.1. Taxonomy (NCBI): domain Eukaryota; kingdom Metazoa; phylum Chordata; class Lepidosauria; order Squamata; family Dipsadidae; genus Erythrolamprus; species Erythrolamprus reginae. Next base: position 5,175,560 of record NC_091959.1, on the reverse strand, counting down.
AGCAGTTCAAAATGACCAGAGAAGAAGCTGTGAAGGATTAGGTTAACAACTCTTAAAGCCTTTTTGGCAATGTTGTTGCAGTGGGTTCTAGGACTTAGGTCATAGAAACATAGAAACATAGAAGACTGACGGCAGAAAAAGACCTCATGGTCCATCTAGTCTGCCCTTATACTATTTCCTGTGTTTTATCTTAGGATGGATATACGTTTATCCCAGGCATGTTTAAATTCAGTTACTGTGGATTTACCAACCACGTCTGCTGGAAGTTTGTTCCAAGGATCTACTACTCTTTCAGTAAAATAATATTTTCTCATGTTGCTTTTGATCTTTCCCCCAACTAACTTCAGATTGTGTCCCCTTGTTCTTGTGTTCATTTTCCTATTAAAAACACTTCCCTCCTGAACCTTATTTAACCCTTTAACATATTTAAATGTTTCGATCATGTCCCCCCTTTTCCTTCTGTCCTCCAGATTATACAGATGGAGTTCATGAAGTCTTTCCTGATACGTTTGATGCTTAAGACCTTCCACCATTCTTGCAGCCCGTCTTTGGACCCGTTCAATTTTGTCAATATCTTTTTGTAGGTGAGGTCTCCAGAACTGAACAGAGTATTCCAAATGTGGTCTCACCAACGCTCAATATAAGGGGATCACAATCTCCCTCTTCCTGCTTGTTATACCTCTAGCTATGCAGCCAAGCATCCTACTTGCTTTTCCTACTGCCTGACTGCACTGTTCACCCATTTTGAGACTGTCAGAAATCACTACCCCTAAATCCTGAAGTTTTTGCTAACACAGAACTGCCAATACAATACAGTACTCAGATTGAGGATTCCTTTTCCCCAAGTGCATTATTTTACATTTGGAAACATTAAACTGCAGTTTCCATTGCTTTGACCATTTATCTAGTAAAGCTAAATCAGTTGGTCATTGGATATGAGTACTCCAAGGTCTTTGTGATTCTCTTCATCGGAACGGATCAGGGTGCGTTCCCTTTCAAAATTCTTCCCCGTTTTTCGATTGTTATTTTGTTATTTTATTTTTTTTCTTAAAATTTAATAAAGTTAGCTCTTTTAGAAAGATTGTTTCCCATGAGCAATATTTTAAAAGTGTAAACAAGAGCTGGGGAAAAAAAAAAGAATTACAGGTTTTTAATGGGGGGGAAAAAGGCAGAATAAAAGACAGATTGCAAAATCCTTCCCACAGCCCAGAAAAATAAATATCTCATTGTCTTGGTTTTTTTCCCCTCTCTCTCTGTTCTTTTTTGCATCCTTACTAAAATTCCTCCAGCGAATCTTCAGCCACCCAGAAGTTCCCCACCCTTTGACTAAAACACAGCTTAGATTTATGGCCAGGCTATTAGGTGCTAAAAAAGAAATAGATCTCACCCTTTTTTTTTTAGAGGCAGTTTCCAGAACTCATATTTTAGAAGTGGAGGGGATGGTGGAAAAAAAACCCTATCCAACCAGAAAGAAATTGTTTTGTTTTTATTATCAGGCGTGTTTTGTAGTCTTGGACAATAGCTGCAGAAAGCTTGAAACATAGCATCTCTTTAGTGATCACATTTTCAATGCAGAGTGCAGGACGGGATTAAAAAACAAAAGACCATGTAAATCTATTTCAAATCATTTTTTAAAAAAAGCAGGTAAAATTGATTGCCCTCTAAATTGGTTTACCTTTCTAGCAATTATTATCAATGTTCGTCCATCATTTTGAAGAGGACTTTGATAAATCTAATTATTTATTATTATTATTATTATTATTATTATTATTATTATTATTATTATGTTATATTATATTATCCGGAACCGCCTGCTACTGCACGAATTCCAGCGGCCGATAAGGTCCCACAGAGTTGGCCTTCTCCGGGTCCCGTCGACTAAACAATGTCATCTGGCGGGCCCCAGGGGAAAAGGCTTCTCTGTGGCGGCCCCGGCCCTCTGGAATCAACTCCCCCCGGAGATTAGAATTGCTCCCACCCTCTTTGTCTTCCGTAAACTACTTAAGACCCACCTATACTGCCAGGCATGGGGGATTTGAGACACCTTTCCCCCAGGCTTATTATAATTTATGTTTGGTATGTATGTGCTGTTTGGTTTTTAATTATGATAGGGTCTTTAGTTTGATTTTTTTAAATATTAGATTTGTGCCTGTATAATACTGTTTTTATCGTGTTGTGAGCCGCCCCGAGTCTTTGGAGAGGGGCGGCATACAAATCTAATAAATTATTATTATTATTATTATTATTATTATTATTATTATTATTATGTCAATACAACACAGCAAACGAGATCACTATGCTGGATTTCGTATTCCATCACCAGTCGGGCGCTTCCCAAGCACCATCGAATTATGTTTGCCGATCCCAGTAAAGCTGCCCCGAGTCTGCGGAGAGGGGTGGCATACAAATCCAATAAATAAATAAATAAATAAATAAACTGGTGCACTTATGTACACCCCTTATGTACGCCACTTATATACGCCCTCTTAGGAACCTGGAGAGGTCAATTGTGGATAGTATAAGGGAGAAATGTTGGGGGTTAGGGGTTGACACTATTGAGTCCAGTAATGAGTTCCATGCTTCAACAACTCGATTGTTAAAGTCATCTTTTTTACAATCAAGTTTTTAGCAGTTAATATTAAGTTTGAATCTGTTGCGTGCTCTTTTGTTGTTGCGGTTGAAGCTGAAGTAGTCATTGACAGGTAAGACGTTGCAGCATATGATCTTGTGGGCAATACTTAAATCGTGTTTTAGGCGTCGTAGTTCTAAGTTGTTTCTCCTAATCCTCTTTGTTGCTCTTCGCTGCACTCTTTCTAGAGTCTCAACACCCTTTTTGCATCGTAGTGACCAAAACTGGACACATTATTCTCTCTCCAGAATGTCAACCCTTCCAGGAGGAGACTGGAATACTTTTTAAAGAGGCCTGGTGGGTTTTATCGTTGGTGGTCTCCCAGATCATCTTCTTCCAGTCCATAAAAGTGCTCCAAAGCATTTGGGAAGGTGAAAAATCTGAACAAATGCAACTTGGCTTTCTCGCTTGGTCTTTCTGATCTCCAATGGCCTCGTCTTGTAGAGTTCACACATTACACGCAGCCCTGCCTGACGTCTTTGGGGAAATGTAAATAGGAGAAGAGCGAGGTGATTAATTCTACAAGCTCTTCAAATCTCCCGAGACTCAAAGAAACAGGTAGAAATGCACAAAAAGACATCCATCCTTCCCCCCACCCTTCCCACCCAAAGGCTAGGAGGAGACCAGAGATATCGTCCCCAAAATAGATCCTTCAACCTACCTGGAAAATCCAGCCCTGGTTTAATTGTGCTTAATGATGATGAACGACACTTAATGATCTACAGTGATGGTGGCTCCAGACAGGGGCTCATTAAGATATCTTTACTCCTCTCTTTCGCCCCCCCTCCTTTCTCCAGAGCGATGATTGATTCATGAGCCTATTTTTCATCAATATTTATTTGGAAGGATTGTTTATGGAGACTGCGTAATAACTGCAAAACGCTGGGCTCGGAAATTAATTTGGCTGCCACCGAGAGCCAGGCGTTCCTTTCCAGGGGCACAAACCAGTGGGCTCTTTAATTTTGGTCAGGTCAGGAGGCTCTGGGATTGTTAAGCTGCTTTTAGAATTACGCTCATTAACTTCCCCTCCCTTAAAAAATATATCGGGAGAGTTCGTTTTCTGCACTCCCAGTTGGCTACTCAAAACATGCACAAAGGACTCACAAACACACACACATCTAAGGTTGCCCGATGCAGTGAGAACCCTGGCTTTAGGTTCTCTGGAGCAATGTAGGTACCAGGGAATGTCCCAGAAAAAGGAGGAGGTTTTTAAATGAGCTACTGTGAATCGCACCTGAACAAGCTCTGCTCTCTTCTAGCATTGATGGGGCCTCTCTAGGAAACTCTTGGGAGGAAACAGGGCCAGAAAAGGTGGGGAGAAGCCTCTGTGGACCTCTCTAGGAATCCCTGGGAGGAAACAGGACCAGAAAGGCCGAGGAGAAGCCTTGTGGGGCCTCTCTAGGAATCCCTGGGAGGAAACAGGCTGGAAAAGGCAGGGAGAAGCCTCCGTGGGGCCTCTCTAGGAATCTCCTGGGAGGAAACAGGGCCAGAAAAGCCGAAGAGAAGCCTCTGTGGGGTTTCTCTAGGAATCTCCTGGGAGGAAACAGAGCCAGAAAAGGTGGGGAGAAGCCTCTGTGGGGCCTCTTTAGGACTCTCCTGGGAGGAAACAGGACCAGAAAAGTCGAGGAGAAGCCTCCGTGGGGCCTCTCTAGGAATCCCTGGGAGGAAACAAGGCAGGAAAAGGCAGGGAGAAGCCTCCGTTGGGCCTCTTTAGGAATCTCCTGGAAGGAAACAGGGCCTCCACTCTCCCCGTGGTTTCCCCAATCGCACGCCTTATTTGTTTTTACATTGATTCCTATGGGGAAAATTGCCTCTTCTTACAAACTTTTCTACTTAAGAACCTGGTCACGGAACAAATCAAGTTCATAAGTAGAGGTACCACTGTACAACAAGCAACAGAGACTCCGCAATCCTGCAGCCCACTTCCATCTTGGCTGGGAAGCTTAACTCTGAAACCCACTTGACCTTGTCCTAATTTCCCTTTGAATTGGTCTGTGTTTTCTGAGATCCAATCAGAAGGGGATTTTTTTGAGCAACCATTCAGCCTGCAGGGGTTTCTGGTTCTTATATCCCTCCCCTCCCATACTGATGTGTTTATTGTGTATTTGGAGCATTTAAGTGGCCATTTTTCATACGTCAAAAGTTGGGTGATGATCCATCAACAATCTCCCAATGGGGGAAACGTTTCTGGGTCACAATGATGAATAGCAATTTACTGGGTTTATTCTCCAGTGAAATGATGTCACTTACTGAAATAGAATTCACTACGGCTTAAGCAGCCATGAGAAACACAACCCCTTGCCTGCATTTTTCTCCAAAAGTTTCTCACCATGCTTATTTCTTTAATCAAGGAGAGAACAAGCCCAGAACTAAGGAGGAATTTCCTGACAGTGAGAACAATTAATCAGTGGGACATCTTGTCTCCAGAAATTGTGGATGCTCCAACACTGGAAGTTTTTTAAAAGACATTGCACATACCTCGGGGGAAATTGTCTACGAGTTTACGGAGAGGGGCGGCATACAAATCCAATAAATAAATAAAATAATAAATTGCATGCAAACGCACTTGCGATTAGAAATGTATTAGATTTATATATATTTTTAATGTATCTGTTAAGTGGAATGTTACATACAAAAGTTCATGAAGTGAACAAAAAATACCATGTATTTTGGGATATCAATTCTTTATCGTTGTTTTATTTTATCTTGTAAGGAGAAGGGCGGCCTATAAATCTAAATAACAATAACAACGACAACGACAACGACAATGACAATGACAATAACAACATCCGTAAGAGATATCCAAAATTTATTTATTATTTATTTTATTAATCAGATTTGTATGCCGCCCCTCTCCGCAGACTCGGGGCGGCTCACAGCAATAATAATACAATGTAAACAAATCTAATATTTAAGTTAATTTTAAAAAACCCAATTTAGAAACCAATCATACATACTAGCATACCATGCATAAATTTTATAAGCCTAGGGGGAGGGAAAATGTCAATTCCCCCATGCCTGACGACAGAGGTGGGTTTTAAGGAGCTTACGAAAGGCTAGGAGGGTGGGGGCAACTCTGATATCTGGGGGGAGTTGGTTCCAAAGGGTCGGGGCCGCCACAGAGAAGGCTCTTCCCCTGGGTCCCGCCAAATGACATTGTTTAGTTGACGGGACCCAGAGAAGGCCAACTCTGTGGGACCTAACTGGTTGCTGGGATTCGTGCGGCAGAAGGCAGTCCCGGAGATATTCTGGTCTGGTGCCATGAAGGGCTTTATAGGTCATAACCAACACTTTGAATTGTGACTGGAAACTGATCGGCAACCAATGCAGACTGCGGAGTGTTGGTGTGACATGGGCGTATTTAGGAAAGCCCATGATAGCTCTCGCAGCTGCATTCTGCACGATCTGAAGTTTCCGAACACTTTTCAAAGGTAGCCCCATGTAGAGAGCATTGTTCAGGGAAAGGTATATAAGAAGAACATCACCTGAGCAAAGTGCCTACACAGCTTGCAGTAGAAGATGTTAGGAACAAAAATACTGATTCTGACATAGAGTTTATCTCAAAATATATTTTCCTAACAACAACAGAGTTGGAAAGGACCTTAGAGGTCTTCTACTTGAACCCCCTGCTTAGTCAGGAAACCCTACCATTTTGGACAAATGATTGTCCAATCTTTTAAAAAAAAACTTCCAGTGTTGGAGCTTTCACAACTTCTGAAGGCAAGCTGTTCCACTGATTAATTGTTCTAACTGTCCAGAACTTTCTCCTTCATTCTAGGTTGCTTCTCTCATTGTTTAGTTTCCACCCATTGCTTCTTGTTCTGCCCTCAGGTGCTTTGGAGAAATAGCTTGACTCCTTCTTTGTGGCAACCCTGCCCTGAGCTATTGGAAGACTGCTATCATGTCTCCCCTGGTCCTTCTTTTCATTAAATTAGACATACTCAGTTCCTGCAACCGTTCTTCCTATGTTTTAGCCTCCAGTCCCCTAGTCATCTTTGTTGCTCTTCTCTGCACTCTTTCTAGAGTCTCAACATCCTTCTCTTACAAAAACGTCACTTTGTAATAAATCCCCCAGGGACAATCTATTCATCCTATTGCTCCAGAAGGTGTAAATACAGGCAGCTTGTTTTGGGCTTAAGAAAAATTGAATTCCACTCGGATTCTCATGTCAAGACCCCTGAGCATTTGGCTGCAGTTTAGGAGCTATCAGGAGGTTCATAGATATTAATAACATTTGGTTTGTGTGGCACTGCTTGGGCATTTAGAAAGAAAGAGCTGACATGTTGGCTAACGCTATGCTCCTGAAGTGTCATATAGCAGCATCAAACTCACAATCACAAATTGCTGACAAATTTAATTTTGTCAGCAACCCAAGGACCCTTCCAATTAGTCAGTGGCAAGAACAGCAGCTTGTCAAAAATTAATATGTTGCACTCCTACGTTTGCAAAACTTATTCTTCCGTTGGAAGACGATGCCTGCTCTATCTCCCCATCCATCTATCAAATGTACATGGCTGTCCATCGCACTCGAAAGTGACCCTGGGTGGTGTGTATACAATTTTTGAAATGGAAAGTCCTTATTTGTTTAGTAGAGTGATGGCATTCGGGGGGAAAAACTGTTCTTGTGTCTAGTTGTCTTGGTGTGCAGTGCTCTGTAGCAACGTTTTGAGGATGGGAGTTATTATTATTATTATTATTATTATTATTATTATTATTATTATTATTATTTATTAGATTTGTATGCCACCCCTTTCCGTGGACTCGGAGCGGCTCACAACACAATAAAACAATTCATAACAAATCTAATAATATACAATTTAAAATTTAAAATAGTTAAAATACCCCATTTTTAAGCAGACATACCTACAAACATACCATACATAAATTATATAGGCCCGGGGGGAGATGTTTCAATTCCCCCATGCCTGACAAGAAAGGTGGGTTTTGAGAAATTTACGAAAGGCAAGGAGGGTAGGGGCAGTTCTAATCTCTGGGGGGAGCTGGTTCCAGAGAGTCGGGGCCGCCACAGAGAAGGCTCTTCCCCTGGGGCCCGCCAACCGACATTGTTTAGTTGACGGGACCCGGAGAAGGTCGACTCTGTGGGGCCTAATCGATCGCTGGGATTCGTGCAGCAGAAGGCGGTCTCAGAGATATTCTGGTCCAATTGAAACAGTTTGTGTCCAGGATGCGAGGGGTCAGTCAATATTTCCCCAGCCCTCTTTTTGACTCGTGCAGTCTACAGGTCCTTAATGGAAGGCAGGTTGGCAGCCATTGTTTTTTTCTGCAGTTCTGATTGTCCTCTGAAGTCTGTGTCGGTCCTGTTGGGTTGCAGCACCAAACCAGACAGTTATAGAGGTGCAGATGACAGACTCAATGATTCCTCTGTTGAACTGGATCAGCAGCTCCTTGGGCAGTTGGAGTACCGTGAAGCAGTATATATTATTATTATTATTATTATTATTATTATTATTATTATTATTTATTAGATTTGTATGCCGTCCCTCTCCGCAGACTCGGGGCTGCTCACAACACTGATAAAAACAGTATACAATGACAAATCTAATATTAAAAGTCTATAATAATAAATCTAGCATTAAAAGTCTAAAAAACCCCATTGTTTAAAAATCATACATACAACATACCATACATAAAACTGCATAGGCAAGGGGAGATATCTCAGTTCCCCCATGCCTGTCGGCAGAGGTGGGTTTTAAGGAGTTTGCGAAAGGCAAGGAGGGTGGGGGCAGTCCTAATCTCCGGGGGGGAGCTGGTTCCAGAGGGTCGGGGCCGCCACAGAGAAGGCTCTTCCCCTGGGTCCAGCCAGCCGACATTGTTTAGTCGATGGGACCCGGAGAAGGCCAACTCTGTGGGATTTAACCGGCCGCTGGGATTCGTGTGGCAGAAGGCTATTGCTATTGTTAATTCCCACCCCACTCTGGGGCTAGACAGAGGTGGTATTTACAAGTTCTGCAAACTACTCAACATTTTTGCTACTGGTTCTCCAGAACCTGCTGGATTTCACCCCTGTGCCAAACATTATTCTATTAAAGTTTGTAAGCTGTCCAGAGTCGCCTTTAGATGTGGGGGAAGCAGAGAAGTCTAATAAACGAACAAGTAAGAATAGCCATGATGAGTAATTTTAAAATACTTCACTAAAACGTCCTGCCTGTCGGCGACTACTTCAGCTTCAACCACAACAACACAAGAGCACACAACAGATTTAAACTTAATATTAACCGCTCCAAACTTGACTGTAAAAAATATGCCCACAAGATCATATGCTGCAATGTCCTGCCTGTCGGCGACTACTTCAGCTTCAACCACAACAACACAAGAGCACACAACAGATTTAAACTTAATATTAACCGCTCCAAACTTGACTGTAAAAAATATGCCCACAAGATCATATGCTGCAACGTCCTGCCTGTCGGCGACTACTTCAGCTTCAACCACAACAACACAAGAGCACACAACAGATTTAAACTTAATATTAACCGCTCCAAACTTGACTGTAAAAAATATGACTTCAGTAACCGAGTTGTCGAAGCGTGGAACTCATTACTGGACTCCACAGTGTCATCCCCAAACCCCCAACACTTTACCTTTAGATTATCCATGGTTGACCTATCCAGATTCCTAAGAGGTCAGTAAGGGGCGAGTACAAGTGCACTAGAGTGCCTTCCGTCCCCTGTCCTATGGCTCTCCTATATCTCCTATACTTTTCCTCTATTCCTATACATCTCTTCTTCTATTCTTTCATTGATATATTCTATTCCTATATCTTCTTTTCTATTCTTTCATAGATATATTTTACTATGAATATCTCCTCTATAACCTTCATCATGTATTTTACTATGTGTGTATATATATATACCCACTAAAACTCTCATTGTGTATTGGACTAACTAACTAACAAACAAACAAACAAACAAACAAACAAACAAATAAATAAATAAATAAATAAATAAATAAATAAAAATATAGATTGTGGAGAGGGAATTTTCTAAGGCACTATCAAGCTAATTGCTATAAACATCTTCTGAGTTAGAGATGTTATTGGTAGTTCTGTTGGGATCGTAGCGCAGGCTTCTATCAAGATCAATGCATTCACCTGCCTTTTCCAATGTTTTATGGTGCCTAAATTTGCTCCGAACCTTTATTCGCCTCCTTTGAATTCCATTTTAATTAAGAGAAATGTTAATTAAAGCGAGTAAGCTTCATTTGAGTTTGGTATTTTTTTTTTCTCTCAGTACATTCTCGCGTTGGGAAAAAAAATTGCTGGAAAAAAAATGTCTTGACTTGATTGTTGGAGGCGTGGGTCAATGTTCATCTGGACTGCACGAATTTCATTCCGTTCAATCGATCCACAAATCATTTTAAAAGAAGAAGAAAAAGTAAAGTTTAACAATAGCAGTAGCAATAAAAAAAGTCTGCAGACTTAGGGCTGAAAAAAATATTCTTTGCAGAGAGTAGCAATGAAAAAGACTACAAGCTGGGAAGAACATTAGCACCTTGTTAGGGCTGGAAAATAACCTTCTTCAAAATGACTAGCAATAAAAAAAAGCCTGCAACCCCAATTTTCAACCTCTTTTAGAGGAAAAAAAGTAGGAGCAGGTAGATTAAACAACTAAGAGAAACCTGGTGGCCCAATTGGTAGATAATAAGGCCTTAAAGTTAGCAAGCAACAAGTGATGTGTTCACTCTATAGCGGAGGTCTTCAAACTTGGCAACTTTAAGACTTGTGGATTTCAACTCCCACAATTGAAGTTGAAGTCCACGATTCAATTCAATTTATTATATTTTTATGCCCCCCATCTCCGAAGACTCGAGGCGGCTCACAACAATAAAAACAATATTCTAGCGAAAACAAATGTAATATTAAAAAGCACATAAAAACCCTATCATATTTAAAAAGCAAACAACACATACATATCCAAACATAAATATAAAAAAGCCTGGGGGAAAGGTGTCTCAAATCCCCCATGCCTGGCGGTATAGATGGGTCTTGAGTAATTTACGAAAGACAAGGAAGGTGGGGGCAGTTCTAATTTCCAGGGGGAATTGATTCCAGAGGGCCAGGGCCGCCACAGAGAAGGCTCTTCCCCTGGGGCCCGGCAAACGACATTGTTTAGTCGACAGGACCCGGAGAAAGCCAACTCTGTGGGACCTTATCGGTCGCTGGGATTCGTGCGGTAGCAGGCGGTTCCGGAGCTACTCTGGTCCAATGCCATGTATGACTTTAAAGGTCATAACCAACACTTTGAATTGTGACCGGAAACTGATCGGCAGCCAATGCAAGCCACGGAGTGTTGCAGAGACGTGGGCGAATCTAGGAAGCCCCACGATGGCTCTCGCGGCAGCGTTCTACACGATCTGAAGTTTCCGAACACTTTTCAGAGGTAGCCCCATGGAGAGAGCGTTGCAGTAATCGAACCTCGAGGTGATGAGGGCATGAGCGACTGTGAGCAATGACTCCCTGTCCAAATAGGGCCGCAACTGGTGCACCAGGCGAACCTGGGCAAACGCCCTCCCTAAAGTGGACAAGTTTGAAGACTTCTGCTCTGTCATATCTGGGTATTTGAACAGGTGATCCATAACCTTTCCCATCTCGGAGTAGGCGGGAAAATAATAATAATAAAAATAACCAGGCCCTGGTTTATTTTAAACTTTATTGGAAAGGTAACCGAAAAGGATATATGAAAAATCACCTGTTGGTTCACAGACAAAGAGACATGAGCTCGTGAACTGGCTGCGGAGATTTATTGAACGTCAGCTGCTGTGCAGAAAAGCAGAGAATTTCCATAAAACTCCATTTATTGATACGTATCCCCTTGTCAGCCTTTTGTCTTCTTTAGACTTTTGCTTTCTGGGATCCTTTACAAGAGAAATTTTGTTTTCATTATGAGAAATGATTGCTCAGTTTTCGCCTTGAATAAAGTCTCGGGAGTGATGGGTTTGGTTGCACTGCTCTTGAAAATATTATCAATACTCAAGCAAATTAGCTGCCGAAAATTCATGGTTATGGGAAGGCGGTTTCCTAGCAGCTATGTGCTCATCTGTGGAGAATCCCCGTATTAAAGAAAGGCATAAACTAGAGTTTGTGAATCAAGCATGCTCGGGCAATTTTTTTCAGGAAAAAAATGGCTAAGTGGTTAATCAACCAGTGGAATCTCCTTGTTGAAATTCTAGCAATATATACTGCTCAAAAAAAAAAAGGGAACACTTAAACAACACAATATATCTCCCAGTAAATCAAACTTCTGTGAAATCAAACTGTCCACAATCAATTTCACATGCTGTGGTGCACATTCAACTTTGCACAGAACAAAGTATTCAATGAGAATATTTCATTCATTCAAACCCAGGATGTGTTCTTTGAGTGTTCCCTTTATTTTTTTTGAGCACCCAATTTGCACTGAAAGATGTTGAAACAAAATGCATAAGCCACACCCACACAGTGGTAGTAAAAATTTTGGTAGCCCATCACTGCACAACAGTGAAGAGAGATTGAGAGAACTGGGCATGGACAGCCTAGAAAAAAGAAGGTCTAGAGGGGACATGATAGCAGTTTACAGATACTTGAGGGGTTGCCACGGTGAGGAGGGGGTCTCTTTATTTCCCAGGGCACCAGAGGGCCGGACGAGGAACAATGGTTGGAAGCTGACCAAGGAGAGATTCAACCTGGAAATAAGGAAGAACTTCCTGACGGTCAGAGCGATCAACCAATGGAACTGCCTGCCAGGGGAGGTGGTGAACTCCCCAACTCTGGACACCTTCAAGAGGAGATTGGACTTCCATTTGGCTGGGGTGCTGTAGGGTTTCCTGCTCAGGCAGCGGGTTGGACTCGATGACCTAACGGTCCCTTTCAACTCTATTAATAAAAAATAAAAATAAAATAAATAAAACAGTGTCCTGTGCCACCGCAAAGAGGCGATGAAGACCCTCAATCCTGATGGAGACATCAGCTCCAGGTCTTGCCAACCTCCGCTTCCATCTATTCTCAAGAGCAATAAAAATGATGGACAGAACACACGAGGTAGAAAATAGAGGGATAAATCAAAGAGGAAAACAGGTATTTGTATTCATTTAAAGTTTCCATCTTGTGAAAGGTAATGGCCTTCCCGTGGAATAGATTCCTGTGCGTGACGGTAAGCCCACAATGTTACATGTCTCTGAGCATTGGCTTTTTGGGGAGGGGGGAATATCTCCAGAATTGTAGATCTTGATACCACCACGATATGCTTTGTTTTTGTGTGTGTGTCTAACAGAAGTGCAAAAAGGAAGGCATTGAAATGGATGATTCTGAAAGGATGTTATCAGTAATAATGTCAGGAACTATCAAGGTGTCCTAGCTTAAACTGCAGAGGGATTTAATTTGAAGAGGAAGCGAATGGATCCAAAACATTTCTCAAATCAAAATCCAGAGTTAGTGTTAGGGCTGAAAAGTAGAAACATAGAAACTTAGAAGATTGAGTAAATTGAGCAGCATTATATAAAATCAACTGTTTTCAATGGGGATTTTAACACTCTGATGACGTTAGTAGAGCGCTAACGAAAGCTTAGTTAATTTTAGTAGTTTTTAATACTTTTTAAAAAGCATCAAGCCATGAATAATAATAATAATTCATTGGATTTGTATGCCGCCCCTCTCCGCAGACTCGGGGCGGCTAACAACAATAATAAACACAAAATGTACAATCCAATAATAAAAACAACTAAAAACCCTTATTTATAAAAACCAAACATACACACAAACATACCATGCATAACTTGTAATGGCCTAGGGGGAAGGAATATCTCAACTCCCCCATGCCTGGAGGTATAAATGAGTCTTGAGTAGTTTACGAAAGACAGGGAGGGTGGGGGCAATTCTAATCTCCGGGAGGAGTTGGTTCCAGAGGGCCAGGGCCGCCACAGAGAAGGCTCTTCCCCTGGGGCCTGCCAAACAACATTGTTTAGTCGACGGAACCCGGAGAAGGCCAACTCTGTGGGACCTTATCGGTCGCTGGGATTCGTGCGGTAACAGGCTGTTCCGGAGGTAATCTGGTCCATTGCTATGTAGGGCTTTAAAGGTCATGACAAACACTTTGAATTGTGACCGGAAACTGAAGACGTGGTTACAGTGAAGGGCTGCAAAAAATTTTACTACCACACTGTGGACATGGCTCATGTGACCAAGGGTGGCTTAAAGGTCATGTGACCGGTTTAAAGGTGGCCAACTTGACGTCACTCAGGTCAAGGGTTTGGGTTAGGGTTAGGATGCCTGGCCTCTCCTTGCCTCAAAGAGCTACAATTTTCCTTACTATTACTGAACATCCAAAATATACAGTGGTACCTCTACTTAAGAACTTTTCAAGATAAGAACTGGATGTTTTTTGCCTCTTCTTAAGAACCATTTTCTACTTAAGAACCTGAGCCCAGAAAAATTTCCCAGGAAATTTGAGAGCGGCACGAAGGCCCAGCCAGTTTCCTGCCATTCCCCCTTTAATCCTGGCCATCTCGGGCTTTTCTGGGCTGCCAGAGGAGCCTTTCAGTGGCGCTTAAGGAGGCTTTGGCAGTCCAGAGTGAACGAAGCATTTCCTTTCTCTGGGTGATTGGGGAGGGAATAAACCTCTGCCAGTGCCCAGAGAAAAGAAGTGCTCCTGTCGCTCTGGACAGCGACTGCCTTCCTCCTCTTCCTCCTCCTCCTCCTCCCACCCAAACTCTGAGCTTTTATTTCTTTCCTAATGGGTTTGCACGCATTATTTGCTTTTACATTGATTCCTATGGGAAAAATTGCTTCTACTTACAAACTTTTCTACTTAAGAACCTGGTCACGGAACGAATTAAGTTCTTAAGTAGCGGTACCACTGTACTCTTTAATTCTATGTATATATGCCATATGTGTACATACATATTACACACAGGCACACAAAAATATAAATTATCTACTATCTAAACTGTATGTGTATGTGTACACACGCACGCACGCACAGCTCTTCTAAAATTATACACATTCAACCTCATTTACTGCGATAGGAAAAACATACCCAGAGCCCAGAAGGGAAAAAAAGAAAAAAAATTCAAAATTTTTACACCGATTCTGCATACCTGGCCAAAAGTTTTCTACCAGTTCTGCGTATCTGACCATAACTGTAGGAGCCCGCTGCCCCATTCCCTCCTATCCTTTCCTCCCCCTTGTGGGTAAAAGATACAAGAGGGAGAAAGAGGGTGTGTGCGTGAATTTTTTTTTTTTTGCTAGTTGTTGCCAAGAGGTGGTTAGCTTGCTGGAAGACATTCAACTCACAAATTAGCATGCTGGAGAAACAGATAGGAAGACGTGATTATGATGATTAAAATTAAGATTGTCACATCATGACATCCGTTTCTCGAGGGCTAAGTGGAACAAATCTCCACATTCGCCAACAATACAAACCCAGGGAAGGAATTAAATCTGAGCCCCATCAGACGTGATCCAACAGCATCAACATGTATCGATGGAGGAAACCAGACGTCCCGAAGCCACAAATATTTTGAAAACTATCAAGATTCTTGGCGTCTGCCTGAGGCCGAAAACGATTCTTCTCTCAGCGTGGTTCTCCAAAAAAAAAATTATAATAATTTTTTTTTAGGAAGGTTTGTTGTCAAAAACGGAGGCGGCTGCAAGAATTCTGCCTTTTGAACGGTTTCACATTTTCAACCAATATACAGTGGTACCTCTACCTAAGAACGCCTCTACTTATGAACTTTTCTAGATGAGAACCTGGTGTTCAAGATTTTTTTTTGCTTCTTCTCAAGAACCATTTTCCACTTACAAACCCGAGCCTCCGAAACTGTAACAGGAAAAGGCAGGAAGGGAGGGAGGAAAGAAAGAGAGAGAGAGAAAGAGAAAGAAAGAAAGAAGGAAGGAAGGAGGAAGGAAGGAACAAAGGAGGAAGGAAGGGAAGGAGAAAGGAAGGAGGAAGGAAGGAAGGAGGAAGGAAGGAAGGAAGGAAGGAAGGAGGAAGGAAGGAAGGAAGGAGGAAGGAAGGAGGAAGGAAGGAAGGAAGGAAGAAGGAAGTAAAAACAGCTGTTCCTTTCTGCCCGGGCTTCTCCGTTCTCTGTTTGTGTTTTCATTTTGTTTTAATGTAGAAAAAGAAAAGGCAGAGCATCCAAAAAGGAAAACAGACAAACAAATAAAGGAAAGACAAAAGGGGTGGGGGGAGAGCACTTAGGCTCTTTCACGTCAAAGAGAGACCATGTTTTTCAGAAAATAAAATGATTTGTCAATCATAATCCTGATTGGTTGTTTTTCTTTAATCCCATGCCTTTGGGATTTTTTTTTCAATAGATATGATTGTCCTTTGCATTATTCCCTCTCTCTGTCTCTCTCTGTGTCCATCTTTCTGTTCTTTATCTGTGTATGTCCGTCTCTCTCTCTATTTCTCTCCATCTCTATCCCTCCCTCCCTCCCTTTATCTCTCCCTCCTTCCCTTTATCTCTCTCTCCCTCCATCTACCTCCCTCCCTCTCTTTGTCTCTGCCTCCCTCCCTCTCTCTCCCTCTTTTGTTTCTCTCTCTTCCTGTCTCCCCTTATCCCTCCCTCCCTCCTTTTATCTCTCCCTCCTTCCCTCTATCTCTATCTCCCTCCCTCTCTTTGTCTCTCTCTCTTCCTCTCTCCCTATATCTCTCCCTCCCTCCCTCCCTCTCTTTGTCTCTTTATCTCCCTCTCTCTCTTTGTTTCTCTCTCCTCCTCTCTCCCTTTATCCCTCCCTCCTTTTATCTCTCCCTCCTTCCCTCTATTTCTCTCCCTTCCTCTATCTCCCTCTCTCTCTTTGTCTCTTTATCTCCCTCCCTTTCTCTCTCTCCTCCTCTCTCCCTTTATCCCTCCCTCCTTTTATCTCTCCCTCCTTCCCTCTATCTCTCTCCCTCTCTCTTCCTCCCTCCCTCCCTTTATCTCTCCCTCCCTCTCTTTGTCTCTTTATCTCCCTCCCTCCCTCTCCCTCCCTCTCCCTCTCTCTCTCTTCCTCCCTTTCTCTCTCTCCATCTCTCTCTCTCTCTCTGTATCTTCCTCCCTCCCCTCTCTCTCCCCTTCTTGGCGTTTAGGAAGCAATATGTTTCAGATGACTAGCATAACAAGCAAGTTGCCAAACCCGCTCGGCAATTGCTGAAGCTGAGCGCCAGACAAAAGGGCTTGTTTGTTAACTTTCTCTAAAAGAAATCGATGGCAACAAGCAAGGAAGGCTCATCGCTTGCAAACAGATGTAATTGCCTGGCTTACCTGCCAGGCTAATGAGGGCAGGTCAAGAAGCCTGGAAGAGCAAAGAAAGAATACCTGGACAAAAGGTGAAGCGGTTATTTAAGCAAGCAAAGAATCGCCTCGCTTGATGGCTATTTGCAGGGGGAGCATTTCAAAGATGGGAAGGCTAAAAAGATTTCAGTTCTGGATTATGCAGGTAGCCAAGCGTTCGTTTAGTGATGGTTCAAAGTTACAAGGCCATTCACAACTTCTGGAGGCAGGTCGTTCCACTGGTTAATTTTTTTTTAACTCTCAGGAAACTTCTCCTTAGTTCTAAGTTGCTTCTCTCCTTGTTTAGTTTCCACCCATTGCTCTTTCTCCTGCCCTCAGGTCCTTTGGAAAATAGCTTGACTCCCTCTTCTTTGGGGCAACCCCTGAGTTTTTATTTTTTTTAATTTATGTATTTATTTTATCCAATACAAAATGAAGGTTGGCGAGAACGAACAAGTAGTAATATATATCAAGGAAAGGATAGAAGAGAAGATACGAAAATAAAATACGTCAATGAAGCAAAGAGGAGAAGATATATGAATGGAAGAAAAGATATAAAATATATAGGAGAGACAATTGGACAGGGATATTGGAAGACTGCTATCGTTTATTTATTTTATTTATTTATTCATTTTGTCCAATACACAATAATACACAATGAAGGTAATAGAGGACACCTTCGAGGAAATAGAATTAGAGAAAGAATAGAAGAGAGAGTATAGGATAAAATAATCAATGAGAGAATAGAAGAAAGATATAGGGATAGAAGGGAAGATACCATGTCTCCCCTAGTCATTATTCTCATCAAACTAGACATACCCGATCGCAGCAACTGTTCCTTGTATGAAAGCTTAACCTATCCATGATCTTGAAAAGGTCATTTACTCCGTAGGGTTGACTCGGTTGTAAACCGATCCGAAATTAGGAAGCTTTTTCTTCAATAGGAGGCCTTCTATTCCATTTCGTTTCCTGTCTTCTATCAAACATTAATGACATGCATGGATGCCTACCTATTTGTATTAATTAGGATATTTATGTATTCTGTCTTTCCATCATAGCAGGGATCTGAGGTGGCTAGTATCCAACTCAAAAAAAACCCAAAGCCCCGTTGCCATATCATAGGATGGAGATTTGCAGCATCCCGGAGCATCCGTCTGCAAAGTATTGATCTGGTTCCTTAAGGGATTGGCAGTTTGAAAGGGATCCCTTTAACTGGGCTCCATCTCTTTGAGAAGAAACAAGAAAAGAGATAACTTCAAAAGACTCTCTCTCCATCTTGCTCCCTTTCCTTCTCTTCCTCTCTGTCTCTTTCTCTCTCTCTCTCCCTCTCTTGCTCCCTCTCTTTCTTTCTCCCTCTTGCTCCTTTCCCTCTCTTTCTTTTTCTCTCTCCCTCTCCCCCTTTGCTCCCTCTTGCTCCCTCTCTTGCTCTCTCTCTCCCTAGCCCTCACTCTCTCTTTCTCTCTCCTTTCCTCTTGCTCCCTCTCTTTTTCCCTCTTGCTCCCTTTCCTTCTCTCTCCCTCTTCTTCTCTCCCTCCCTCTCAATGCCTCCCTCTTGCTCCTTTTCCCTCTCTTTCTCTCTCCCTCCCTCTTGCTCACTCTCTTTCTCTTTCACTCTCTCCCTCTTGCTCTCTCTCCTTCTCTTTCTCCTTCTCTCTCCCTCTACCTGCCTCCCTCTGGTTCTCTTTCCCACTCTGTTTCTCCCTCTCCCTCTCATCCTCTCTTTCTCTCTCCCCCTCTCCCTTCTTCTTTCTCTCTCTCTGTCTCCCCCTTGCTCTCTCTCCCTCTCCCTCTCTGTCTCCCTCTCCCTGCCTCCCTCTTGCTCCCTTTCCCTCTCTTTCCCTCTCCCTAGCCCCCTCTGTCTTTCTCTCTCTATCTCTCTCTCTCCCTCTTGCTCACTCTCTTTCTCTCTCCCTCTCTTTCTCTCTCCTTCTCTCTCCCTCTACCTGCCTCCCTCTGGTACCCTTTCCCTCTCTTTGTTTCTTGCTCTCCCTCACCCTCTATTTCTCTCTCCCCCTCTCCCTTCTTTCTCTCTCTCTGTCTCCCCCTTGCTCTCTCCCCCTGCCTTCCTTTCCCTCCCTTTCTCTCTTTCTCATTCTCTCTCCCTTTCTCCTTCTCCCCTAGGGACCAAAACAATCAGGTAAAATATAACAGCAAGAACTATTTCAGTATTTCAGATTTCCCCACACAGTCCCAATTATTGGGTTACTGCCTTTAATAGAGTAGGAAAAAGAGAAAAATGCCACTGACATAAGACACGGTTGAAAAAGACTTCAGCAAGCAAAGCTTAAATGAATCTTGCTCTCCCAAGCTTCTAAGTGTTTGAAAGGCCCTGGGTTTTTTTTGCAATGCAAATGGCCTCTTATTTTTCTTGAGATATTTATGGGAATGTAGAATTCCTTTTTGAGAAAGGAAGAAAAGAAAAGAAGGAAGGAAGGAAGGAAGGGATTTTTCTGTTTCCTTCCTTCCATCCTTCCTTCCCTCCTTTCTTTCTTTCTTTCTTTCTTTCCTTCCTTCCTTCCTTCCTTCCTTCCTTCCTTCCTTCTTTCTTTCTTTCCTGCTTGCTTGCTTGCTTGCTTGCTTGCTTGCTTGCTTCCACTTCTTTATCCCTCTTGGCAGAAGAGGGATTTCTTTGAATGGTTGCCATGGTGAATGTAGAGTGTTTGGCCAGATTTTTTTATTATGGGATGTCAAAGCTTTGTGGAAATTCGAGTAAGCAGTGACATAAACCCGGTGAGCTCATTCCTATGCCACCAGAATCATATTGGAGACTATCTATATTCTCTTTGTCCCAGCAAGGACAAATTCAAAACCTCCACCCTAATCATCTAAGATGCAGGATGATCCTCGGATAATTGATTGGGAAGCATTGTTACTCCAAGCGTCATGAGCCATTGCTTAAAAAGATGAGATGATTGTTTAATGTTTTGTGTGAGCACCGTCTCCATTTTGGCAGGACTGTATCTGATTCCCTTGCAGGAATGTCTTTTGTAGTTGGTTAGGGCAGTGTTTCCCAACCTTGGCAACTTGAAGATATTTGGACTTCAACTCCCAGAATTCCCCAGCCAGCAAATGCTGGCTGGGGAATTCTGGGAGTTGAAGTCCAGATATCTTCAAGTTGCCAAGGTGGGGAAACACTGGGTTAGAGGGAAATGGGTGGCTGAGGAATTTTGGGAATCTTTTTTTAAAAGGTTTTTTTATTTATAATACAATTAAAAACAAAACATACAAACAACAAAACAAACAAGGACCAAAAAAACATCCCACATAAAAATGAGTATTTGATTGATTATCCCAGTTTACATATTTACATTTGGTCATTCCTTTTTCAATTATCTTTCTTAAAATATAAAACCAGGTTTTGATTAAATTTCTAAATCTTCCCAATGCTTCTGCTAAGACATAGTCTTGGCTTTCCTTTTTCCCCACCAATCACATAATTTGTGCCAAGTTTTGAAATACTCAGTATCAGATTTATCTTTCAACTCTAACGTTAGTCTATCCATCTCTGCAGATGATAATAGTTTATATAAGATTTCTTCCTCTGTGGGGAGGTCTTTATTTTTCCATTTTTTGGGCAAAGACTAATCTCGCTGCGATCGAGATGTGTAACATTAGATAGAATGCATTTTTTTTTTCGTATTTGTCAATGGTTATTCTTGGCAGGAAGAGTTCTGGTTTCAAATCTAATTTTATTTTCAATATTTCTTCCATCCATTGCTTTATTTTGTTGCAATATTCACGTGCCTTGGTGCCACATGGGGTAATATATCCACACATCTTCAAGCTGCCAAGGTTGAGAATCACTGTCCAAATTGTATCAAGGTAGGTAGGTAGGTAGGTGAAACCAAGCAAATCAGGACCTTGGACAGTTCTCTGGTGGAAACTGCTCCCCAAGAGTACTATTTCTCAACCTCAACAACTTTAAGGTGGATTGACTTCAACTCCCAGAATTCCCCAGACAGTCATGGCTGACTGGGGACATCTGGGAGTTGAAGTCCACACCTCTTAAAATGACTAAGGATGAGAAACACTGGATTAAAAGCTGGGAGTTCTATTTCACGGAGTTGATTGAAAGTCTTTGAAGGTGTTGAATTAGAATCGGGAAGATCTGGACTTTCAACCGCAAAGAGTCTATGGTGGGGTAACTGTTGTGGTTAGCTCTGGCCCAGCTCCTGCCCCAAGGACTGTGGATGTGGGGGAGACATCCACATGCTGCAGGCCTGTTTTGCCCCCCCCCCCCCGGGTGGAATCTGCTGATGAAGGCTCCTCTGACCAAGAAGACATGAGTGACAGGGAGGAGGAGAGTGGGGCAGACAGCTCAGAAGGAGATCAATTATCTAGCTCCTCCTTGGATTCGGAACAAGAGTTAATGATACAGCCGCGCATGCGGAGAGCGATGCATAGGCAACAACAACTGAGAGATTATTATCAAAGAAAATGAGGCCACCTGTGGTTGGGTGGGGCTGTGGTCATTAGTGAGGCTGCTATAAAGAGCAGCCTGTGGGTTTGGCCATTGTGGAGGATTATCTGATCGTTGTGTTTCGTGCCTGCTTTACTGACTTTGACATTTTGTGTGCTGATTTTTCCCCGCTTTGAAACTAAACCAGAGCAAAGTGTGTTTCACTTTGTGAAAGAAGAAGGACTGTGAATTGCCTCACAGCTGCAAGCTAAGTATCACAGAACTGATAAGGGACTTGCACAAATTACCAGTTTGTTTGGAGACCAGTGCTCCTTGCTACACCAAAAGAGGGCTTGGTTTAAGTGACTTTTCATTATAAAGAACATTGTTTTGAATTTTCAAACGTGTGTGTGTCTGCAATTTGTACCTGTGAATTTTGGGGAGGAGTCTACCAGAGAGCCCGAATTGAATGGGGGGCTTACAGTTAGGACTTTTGTGGGTCTTTGAGCATTTAAGGTTGCTGACCTCTGCCTTAAGCTAAAGTTAGCACCTCCCCACATAAAATCCATGGTTTGCTTATCTAGGGCTTAATGAATCACCTTCAGCTAAGCACACCAGACCCACGCCAACAAACTACATTACGGCATTGTGCTGACCCCGTCACTAGCCTGACATTTCCACGCTGGCCTTTAGATCCAACGCCTGGCCCGCTTCCTTGACCTCATCCACATTTACAAGCTGAAGTGTTTTTTTTTCCGTGCCCCCTCATTCATGATTAAAAAGTTGACTCTCCCGAATTGCATTAATGGCCCTTTTCCCGTAACACCAAAAGGCTCCATCTCTCATGATAATGGCTCTGAAAATGCATTGAAAGCTCTTTTTTTTTTTTTTTGGTTTTTTTTAAAGAAAAGTTGTATTCCGCCGTTCCCTAGTTTTAAGCCTGAAATAATTCCCTGCCTCCCAAATGAGAATAAAATCCAAATGGCTCAGCCCACATGTCCCAACACATCGATTGTCCCTTTAAGCCATTAAATCTGATCAATGCCTCTGTCACGAAACCAATAAAGATTGGTGGAGTTTCTTTTCCTGATCCGGGGCATCTCCGCCGAACATGTTGGGTTAGCGCATTAAACCGCGCTAAAATGACAGGCCATAAAACACCCGGCTCTCTTATTAAAAGTGAGATCAGCCGAGGATCCCTGGGAATTAGTATTTCGTTTCTTTAGGTCTCTAATACCTGGAAGAAGAGAGGTAACCTTGATTTCTTCGGGGTGGGGGTGGGGGCTGCTTTATAAAGAATGACTGCAGCATCTTGGCTACGCTGCAGGAAGCAAGACCGAAGGGAGGTAGGAAAACCTAGTTAGCAAGGCTACTCAAAGAAGGCGAGAAGGCAGGCTGCCAAACTTTGCTCTTCTCCCAGCTGGGGACCAAAACTACCTTATTAAAATGGTTATCTGTGTACCCCTATAAAAATGTCACCTCGTTAGTGATGGCGGTTACATCAACGAAGCGGTGGAAGTGATGTGCCGGTGCCTGGAGGCTGTTGGGGCCTGGATGGGTGTCAACAGACTCAAGCTCAACCCGGATAAGACGGAGTGGCTGTGGGTTCTGCCTCCCAAGGACAATCCCATCTGTCCGTCCATCACCCTGGGGGGGGAATTATTGACCCCCTCAGAGAGGGTCCGCAACTTGGGCGTCCTCCTCGATCCACAGCTCACATTAGAACAACATCTTTCAGCTGTGGCGAGGGGGGCGTTTGCCCAGGTTCGCCTGGTGCACCAGTTGCGGCCCTATCTGGACCGGGACTCATTGCTCACAGTCACTCATGCCCTCATCACCTCGAGATTCGACTACTGTAATGCTCTCTACATGGGGCTACCTTTGAAAAGTGTTCGGAAACTTCAGATCGTGCAAAATGCAGCTGCGAGAGCAGTCATGGGCCTACCTAGGTATGCCCATGTTTCACCATCACTCCGCAGTCTGCATTGGTTGCCGATCAATTTCCGGTCACAATTCAAAGTGTTGGTTATGACCTTTAAAGCCCTTCATGGCATCGGACCAGAATATCTCCGAGACCGCCTCCTGCCGCACGAATCCCAGCGACCGATTAGGTCCCACAGAGTGGGCCTTCTCCGGGTCCCGTCAACTAAACAATGTCGGTTGGCGGGCCCCAGGGGAAGAGCCTTCTCTGTGGCGGCCCCGGCCCTCTGGAACCAACTCCCCCCGGAGATTAGAACTGCCCCTACTCTTCCTGCCTTCCGTAAACTCCTTAAAACCCACCTTTGCCGGCAGGCATGGGGGAACTGAAACATCTCCCCCGGGCACGTTTAATTTATGCATGGTATGTCTGTGTGTGTGACTGTTAGCATATGGGGTTTTTTAAATATTTAAATATCTTAAATCTGTCTGATTGCTTATGATTTGTTTTTTTTACATGTTGTGAGCCGCCCCGAGTCTTCGGAGAGGGGCGGCATACAAATCTAAGTAATAAATAAATAAATAAAAATCTGTTGTCACCATATGTTCCTGAATGTCAGCCAAGCTCTAGGCCGCTTTGAAGGTATTCCCTGTTGAAGGGTACCTCCACCTGTCCAAGGGGTTACGCAATCTCAGCGCGAGGTTGCGCAACCTCAAGCCGTTTCATCCTCGTCGATCTTGAGAGGGCTGGTTGGATGTAATTTCTGGCCAAGGTCTCTTGGCCAGAAGGGCTAAAGCAATAGAACCGGACAAATTACACAACCTCAGGAGAAATGCTAGAGTTCAAAATATAGCTAGGAAGCTGAAGGCGAAACCTTTTGGAATGGAGTTTTTGCAGGCCAAGGTTGGACATCAAAGTAAAGGTTGAAGCTTAGCGCAACCAAGAACATCAGTCACAGAAGTTCTTCAAGTATTTTTGGTTTGTTTGTTTGTTTGTTTAATTATTTATTTATTTTTATATTTATTTATTTTTATATTTATTTATTTTTATTTTTATTTTTATTTTATTTTTTAAATTAATTATAGGATTGTAGTTTGTATAAGCTACATTCAGCGAAGAGCTACCAAATTTTTTACTATCACACTGTGGGCGTGGCTTATGCATTTTCTTTCAACATCTTTCAGTGCAAATTGTGTGCTTTGGGTTGGAGCTCCATTTTTGCTACCCCACTGCGTTCTACCCCATCTGGGCAGTAGCCCACCCTGGCTACATGCTGTGTTGTGTTGTAATGATGATGATGATGATGATAATAATAATAATAATAATAATAATAATAAGAAGAAGAAGAAGAAGAAGAAGAAGAAGAAGAAGAAAAAGGAAGAAGAAGAAGAAGAAGAAGAAGAAGAAGAAGAAAAGAAGGAGGAGAAGAAGAAAAGAAGGAGGAGGAGAAGAAAAGGGAGAAGGAGAAGGAGGAAAAGAAGAAGAAGAAGAAGAAGAAAAGGGAGAAGGAGAAGAAGAAGAAGAAGAAGAAGAAGAAAAGGGAGAAGAAGAAGAAGAAGAAGAAGAAGAAGAAGAAGAAGAAAAAGAAGAAGAAGAAGAAGGAAAAGAAGAAGGAGGAAAAGAAGAAGAAGAAGAAGAGGAGGAGGAGGAGGAGGAGGAGGAGGAGGAGGAGGAGGAGGAACTATTACTATTATTATCATTTATTAGATTTGTATGCCACCTTTCTCTGAAGACTCGGGGCGGCTCACTTATTCATCCTATCCCCCCCAAAATGACATTTTCTTTTCTTCTCTTTCTTCTTTCTTGTCTTCTCTTTGTCTTCCCAAAGATCTACTTCCTGCTTACAGAGATGCTCCCTTTCCTTCTCATCTTTGTCTTGGCACATCTGAAGCACCCAGCTGCAGCTGCAAGTCATGTGACTTTTGCTCCTTGGTCATGAAAACCACGGATACTCATTTGTATCCCGGGGAAGAGGAGCGAAAATGTGCGAGGTGACAATCCATGCTGGTGGAGCGTGCCGTCCCAGGAAGCAAACAGGAATCCAGGTTTCTCCGAGCAGATGGCGTGGTGTCTCGGTGGCCTCGCAGCCAGGACGGAGAATCTGCTATGCAAAGAAAGAGTGTGAACATTCTCCACCCAGTTCGTTTGCATTTGGTGTCGATGGAAATTAAATTCCGAAATGCAGATGCTCGGTGCAGATGGAGTAAATTTAATGGTGTCACAGCTTTGCATTATTAAGCAGGCATTTCTGAAGAACTGGCAACATTTAGAACGGAACACTCACGCATTCCTGGACCCGAAGCCCCTTCTCTGTCAGCAGGCACCAACTGGTGGTCCACGAGAAAATGTTGGTGGTCTGCAGAACAATTATTTGCATTTTTTTTTAATACTGCACTAAAATCAGGGATCTTCAAACTAAGGCCCCTGGGTCGGATATGTGCAATGAAGGCTTGTCTTGATACTGAGAGTCTCTCCCCCTTTTTATGTGAGTCAGAGGGGGGCAGAAATTCCAACTTGAGGCCTGCTTCACCCTCCTGGTGCAGGGCTTTGGCTAAAGGCTGGAGGGAGGCGTTACTGGTGGCAAAGAGCCGGAGGGCCTTCTTCTAGTAGGACTGCATCATATCCTGGAATTGATTGACTATCTCAGCTTGCAGAGCCTGCTTAGGCAGGAAACCCTATACCAGTGATGGCAAACCTATGGCACAGGTGCCAGAGGTGGCACGAGGAGCCATATCTGCTGACACGCGAGCTATTGCCCTAGCTATTTACTAGATAAGTGGTCAAAGCAATGGAAACTGCAGTTTATGTAAAATAATGCACTTATGTAAAATAATGCACTTGGGGAAAAGGAATCCTCAATCTGAGTATTGCATTGGCAGTTCTGTGTTAGCAAAAACTTCAGAAGAGAAGGATTTAGGGGTCGTGATTTCTGACAGTCTCAAAATGGGTGAACAGTGCAGTCAGGCAGTAGCGAAAGCAAGTAGGATGCTTGGCTGCATTGCTAGAGGTATAACAATCAGGAAGAGGGAGATTGTGATCCCGCTATATAGAGCACTGCTGAGACCACATTTGGAATACTGTGTTCAGTTCTGGAGACCTCACCTACAAAAAGATATTGACAAAATTGAACGGATCCAAAGACGGGCTACAAGAATGGTGGAAGATCTTAAGCACAAAACTTATCAGCAAAGACTTCATGAACTCAATCTGTATAGTCTGGAGGACAGAAGGAAAAGAGGGGACATGATCGAAACATTTAAATATGTTAAAGGGTTAAATAAGGTCCAGGAGGGAAGTGTTTTTAATAGGAAAGTGAACACAAGAACAAGGGGACACAATCTGAAGTTAGTTGGGGGAAAGATCAGAAGCAACATGAGAAAATATTTTTTTACTGAAAGAGTAGTAGATCCTTGGAACAAACTTCCAGCAGACGTGGTTGGTAAATCCACAGTAACTGAATTGAATCATGCCTAGGATAAACATAGATCAATCCTAGGATAAAATACAGAAAATAGTATAAGGGCAGACTAGATGGACCATGAGGTCTTTTTCTGCCATCAATCTTCTATGTTTCTATCTATGTTTCTAGCTCAGCTCCAACATGCATGTGTGTGCCGACCAGCTGATTTTTGGCTTGCACAGATGCTCTGGGAGGGCGTTTTTAGCTTCCAGAGAGCCTCTGGGGGGATGGAGGAAGGTGTTTTTAACCCCCCAACCCAAGCTCCAGGGAAGCCTTGGGAGCCTGGGGAGGGTGAGACATGAGCCTACTGGGCCCACCAAAACATGGGAAACAGGCCATTCCCAGCCTCCAGAGGGTCTCTAGGAGATGAGGGAAGCTCTTTTTGCACACCCCAGGCATTGAATTGTGGATGTGGACACTTGTGCATGCATGATAGTGTGATAGTTCTAGGCTGCATCAACAGAGGGATAGAATCAAGATCACGTAAAGTGTTAATGCCATTTTATAAGGCCTTGGTAAGGCCACACGTGGAATACTGCATTGAGTTTTGGTCACCACGATGCAAAAAGGATGTTGAGGCTCTAGAAAGAGTGCAGAGAAGAGCAACAAAGATGATGAGGGGACTGGAGACTAAAACATATGAAGAACGGTTGCAGGAACTGGGCATGGCTAGTTTAATGAAAAGAAGGACCAGGGGAGACAGGATAGCAGTGTTACAATATCTCAGGGGTTGCCACAAAGAAGGAGGAGTCCACCTATTCTCCAAAGCACCTGAGGGTAGAACAAGAAGCAATGGGTGGAAACGAAACTAGGAGAGAAGCAACTTAAAACTAAGGAGGAATTTCCTGACAGTTAGAACAGTTAATCAGTGGAGCAGAAATTGCCTCCAGAAGTTGTGAATGCCCCAACACTGGAAGTTTTTAAGCAGATGTTGGATAACCATCTGTATGAAGTATGTAGGGTTTCCTTCCTAAGCAGGGGGTTGGACTAGAAGACCTCCAAGGTCCCTTCCAACTCTGTTGTTGTTGTTGTTGTTGCTACTGCTGCTGCTTGTTTGTTTGTTTGTTTGTTTGTTTGTTTGTTTGTTTGTTTGTTTGTTTACTTACTTACTTACTTACTTACTTACTTACTTACTTACTTATTAGACTTGTATGCCGCCCCTCTCCGAAGACTCGGGGCGGCTAACAACAATATAAAAAGACAATGTAACAAATCTAATATTAAAAATAATCTTAAAAACCCCAATTTAAATAACCATTCATACATACAAGCATACCATGTATAAATTCTATAATCCTAGGGGGAAGGGAAACATTTCAATTCCCCCATGCCTGATGACAGAGGTGGGTTTTAAGGAGCTTGCGAAAGGCAAGGAGGGTGGGAGCAACTCTGATATCTGGTGGGAGCTGGTTCCAGAGGGTCGGGGCCACCACAGAGAAGGCTCTTCCCCTGGGTCCCATCAAATGACATTGTTTAGTCGACAGGACCCGGAGAAGGCCAACTCTGTGGGACCTAACCGGTCGCTGGGATTCGTGCGGCAGAAGGCGGTCCCGGAGATATTCTGGTCCGATGCCATGTTGTTGTTGTTGTTGTTGTTGTTGTTGTTGTTGTTGTTGTTGTTGTTATTATTATTATTATTATTATTATTATTATTATTATTATTATTGCCAAAGTGAAACTGGGATGAATTAGAAGCGACTCCAGCAGTCTGATAAAATTCAAACAGAGGAACAATGAGAACATTTATTATTTATTTTGCAGCCCAGATTAAAATTGACAGCCGGGGTGGGGTGGGGTGCGGGCAGGAGACGGACTTGCCTCGGTCAGCTTGTTTCACAAGCCACTTATAAAAACTTCCCAAGCTTCCGTTTCTGGAGCCAAGGTATTAGGTAGTCTTAATCTTTCCTAATTAATTAATGTATGCATTGGAGGAAGCAAGAAAATGGATTACGAAGCAACAGTTCAGCAACTAACAAGAGAACAGGAATAGATACCCGCATCTCTCGTTTTTATTGTGCTTCTCTTGATTGTGTTTACAGATATTGCTTTTTTATTTTTTTAAACAAGACCCTTCACCAGCTAGAAGATTACAACTGGCAAAAGGCTCAGGGGACGATTAGCATGTTTTAGCAATCAAATATTTTTTAATTAAGGTATGTACTCTTTTTTTTTTTCTTTAGGCCTAGCGCTATTGCATGCTGAATTGACTGCAGAATAAAGTAGATATAACTTTTATACGCACTGGGAAACCAGAGGGGAGGGAGGAAAATGGGTGGTTTGTTTTATGATAGCGTTCTGGAACTGAACCCTCAATATCCCTGAGATAGCTCTGCACTGAATATGTCTATGCATGTAATTAATTAATAGAAGGAACCACCAAGGAAGCATCAGTTGGGACAGCCCAGGGCTCTTCTGTTGATACAAAAATTACTCCCAGAATTACCATTTGGAAGACTATTGAGAAATTGTTATTTAATATGTGTCCTTTTCTTTCTTTCTTTCTTTCTTTCTTTCTTTCTTTCTTTCTTCCTTTCTTTCATTCCTTCCTTCCTTCCTTCCTCCCCACCCCCCTTATTCCCCTCTATTTTCCTCCACTTCCTTCTTATGCCTTTCCTTTCTTCCCTCCTTCCTTTCTTCCTTCTATCCATCTATCCATCTCTACCTATCTTCCTTCCTTTTCCTCTCCTTTCTTCCTGTCTCCCTCCACATATATTTCTTCCTATTTCTCTTGCCTTCCTTCCTTCCTTCCTTCCCTTTTATTCCTCTCTATTTCCCTCCACTTCCTTCCTATTTTTTCCTTCCTTCCTTCCTTCCCTCACTCCTTTCTTTCTTCTATCTATCCATCTCTACCTATCCTCCTTCCTTTACCCCTCCCTACTTCCTATCTCCCTCCACTTACATTTCTTCCTGTTTATCTTTCCTTCCTTCCTTCCTTCCTTCCTTCCCACTCCCATTATTCCTCTCTCTTTCCCTCCCTTCCTATTTCTTCCCTTCCTTCCTTCCCTCCTTCCTTTCTTCCTTCTATCCATCTATCCATCTCTACCTATCTTCCTTCCTTTTCTCTCCCCTCTTCCTATCTCCCTCCACATATATTTCTTCCTATTTCTCTTTCCTTTCTTCCTTCCCCTTTATTCCTTTCTATTTTCCTCCACTTCCTTCCTATTTTTCCTTCCTTCCCTCCCTCCTTTCTTCCTTCTATCGATGCATCTCTACCTATCTTCCTTCCTTTTCCCCTCCCTTCTTCCTATCTCCCTCCACTTACATTTCTTCCCATTTCTCCTTCCTTCTTTCCTATCTTCCTTCCTTCTCTCCCTCTCCTCCCTCATCTTCCTTTCCCCCATTCCTCCCTCCCTTCTTCTGTCTCTATCTTCCTTCCTTCCCTTTTTCCTTCCTTCCTTCCCTCCTTCCTTCCCTCCCTCCCTCTTTCCCCCTTCCCTTCCCTTTCCATCCCTCCATTTGACAGCAGATGAAGTCTATTATCCTAATGTAGCCACCCAAAAGGATCTGCTGGGCTGATCTCACCTACCGTGTGTCTCTACAGGAAGAAGAAGAGTTCCCGGGGTGGCAAACGAGATTCAGGGAGCCCTGTTTAGCATGCAAGGCTGGTGAGGGGAGCAGGAGGAACCTGTCATCCTGCTTAATAACCTTGCTGCCTTTGAGGTCCACTGGAAGGCTTCCATTAGGGGCAGAGACGATGCCAGAGTGAAGTATTTGCAGAACCCCCCTCAAGCCTTGGCCCAGGAGCTCTCGAGGGTCCCCACCTTGGCCGGTGGACTTGGCACAACTCTTAAGGCCTCTTTCTGCAGAGCTCATTTATTTAATGATGTATTGATTGCCCTTCCGCCACCTCCTGGCTCTCCGAAATTAGCTCAGGCTTTCAGTAAAGCCAGACATGAAAACTGATGCGATTTTGCCCTGTGCTTTCCAACCGGCAGAGAGTTCGGCAGCACTGAAATCGCTCCGTTTCCAACATGCTGTCTTAAAAATAACAACAACACAAACAGGCCAAAGTCAAGGATTCAACAGGGATAAAGCAGCATTCTATTCTGTTCTGTTCTGTTTTGTTTTGTTCTGTTCTATTCTATTCCATTCCATTCTATTCCCTATTTTATTCTATTCCCTATTCAATTCTATTCTATTCTATTCCACTCTACTCTACTGTACTCTATCCCATCCTATTCTGTTCCCTATTCTATTCTCTATCCTACCCTACCCTACCGTATAGATCTGTACAAATTTCAGACACACACACGTTTGAAAATTCAAAACAATGTTCTTTATAATGAACATTTGGTATAGCAACGAACACTGGTCTCCAAACAAACTGGTAATTTGTACAAGTCCCTTATCAGTTCTGTGATACTTAGCTTGCAGCTGTGAGGCAATTCACAGTCCTTCTTCTTTCACAAAGTGAAACACACTTTGCTCTGGTTTAGTTTCAAAGCGGGGGGAAATCCGCACACAAAAGGTCATAGTCAGCAAGGCAGGCACGAAACACAACGATCAGATAATCCTCCACAATGGCCAAACCCACAAGTTGCTATTTATAGCAGCCTCACTAATTACCACAGCCCCACCCAACCACAGGTGGCCTCATTTTCTTTGATAATAATCTCTCAGTTGTTGCTGCCTATGCATCGCTCTCCGCATGCGTGGCTGTATCATTAACTCTTGTTCTGAATCCAAGGAGGAGCTAGATAATCGATCTCCTTCTGAGCTGTCTGCCACACTCTCCTCCTCCCTGTCACTCATGTCTTCTTGGTCAGAGGAGCCTTCATCAGCAGATTCCACCGGGGGGCAAAACAGGCCTGCAGCATGTGGATGTCTCCCCCACATCCACAGTCCTTGGGGCAGGAGCTGGGCCAGAGCTAACCACAACAAATCCTGAGCTACAAATACTCTCTTGCAGTTGCGTGGATATATCTATAAACTTTCCTATCCTGGAGAAAGGAAGCCCATTACAATATATGGGAGACGTCAGTGGGGTTAATGATAAAAAACAACAGTGAGCTATGGGGGGAAAAGAGAGTTTTCTTAACTTTCTTCTGCTTTTAATTTATTCTTTCTGCCTTACGCGGCTGTGAACCTTTCTTTACAAGAGCTAAATAATTTAAAAAAAAGCACTTCCCCCCTTATTAATTATTGTATTGGGCTTTTAATATAAAGAGTAAGAAATGGTATCCACATAAAACTTTTTTGAGGACAACCTCTTTTCACCCCAGCACATTTATAAAAGTCATCTACTTTCCAGAAAATATCTATCTTTTCATTATAATCACCTAGGGGTGGGTTTTTTCCTTTTCTTCTTCCTTTGTATAATATAACAATAGAAGGAAAATTTATATTCCAGGAAAGAAGGAATGAAGGGACTGAGAACACAGGAGATACTTACCGGCTCAGCTTTTTGTTAAAAGAAAATCATAGCCTAAGCAAAACATTAAATTGTGATGCGGTGCTAATTATTAATAAGATTCGGTAGTTATGGGAGAAAAAGAGATTTGGCAAGATTCCCAATTCTGTCTTTCTTCCATGGTGGAAAAAGCCCCAATAATTTAACAGGCTGAATGTGATTTTACAATCAAGAGTTTTAAATTGGTTTTGGCTTGGACCGGATCTGGCACCGGACCAGATTATCTCAGGGACCGCCTTCTGCTGCACGAATCCCAGCGACCAGTTAGGTCCCACAGAGTGGGTCTTCTCCGGGTCCCGTCAACTAAACAATGTCGCTTGGCAGGACCCAGGTAAAGAGCCTTCTCTGTGGCGGCCCCGGCCCTCTGGAACCAACTCCCCCCAGAGATTAGAATTGCCCCCACCCTCCTTGCCTTTCGTAAGCTAATTAAAACCCACCTCTGCCGCCAGGCATGGGGGAATTGAGATACACTTTCCCCCTAGGCCTTTACAATTTTATGCATGGTATGTCTGTATGTATGTTTGGTTTTTATATTAATGGGTTTTTAATCATTTTTAGTATTGGATTATTATTGTACACTGTCTTATTATTGCTGTTAGCTGCCCCGAGTCTCCGGAGAGGGGCGGCATACAAATCCAATAGATAGATAGATAGATAGATAGATAGATAGATAGATAGATAGATAGATAGATAGATAGATAGAAAAAATAAAATAAAATAAAACATAAAATATAAAATAAAATAAAATAAAATAAAATAAAAAATAAAATAAAATAAAATAAAATAAAATAAAATAAAATAAAATAAAATAAAATAAAATAAAATAAAATAAAATAAAATAAAATAAAATAAAATAAAATAAAATAAAATAAAATAAAATAAATAAAATAAAATAAATAAAATAAAATAAAATAAAATAAAATAAAATAATAAAATAAAATAAAATAAATAATCATTCATATCTCAACACCATATCTTAACACACAGAGTAGCATTCATGAGTAACTATAGAACCTATCGTTTTTTTGTAAAAGCCTTCTGTGGATCTGTGGTAGGTTACAGGTATTAGAACAGGTGGGAGGCCAGCCACAGGATGGGGCTATGAGTTCAGGATCTAGCGAGGAAGAATCAGATGCTCGCTGGGTTAACCCTAAATTCAGAAGGGCCCAAAAACGTAGAGAACAGGTGTCTGGAAGAAGATATTAAGGAGAGGAATGGGTTAAATACTGTAGTGATGTATTTGGCACGTCAGGGGGTCAATGGAGAAGAAGGGTGGAGTTTCAGTGTTGCCGAAGGAGACTCGGGGCGGCTAACAGCAATAATAAAACAGCATATAATAATAATCCAATACTAAAAACAATTAAAAACCCATTATTATAAAAACCAGGCATACATACAGACATACCATGCATAAAATTGTAAAGGCCTAGGGGGAAAGAGTCTCTCAATTTCCCCATGCCTGATGGCAGAGGTGGGTTTTAAGCAGCTTACAAAAGGCAAGGAGGGTGGGGGCAATTCTAATCTCTGGGGGGAGTTGGTTCCAGAGGGCCGGGGCCACCACAGAGAAGGCTCTTCCCCTGGGTCCCACCAAGCGACATTGTTTAGTTGACGGGACCTGGAGAAGACCCACTCTGTGGGACCTAACCGGTCGCTGGGATTCGTGTGGCAGAAGGCGGTCCCTGAGATAATCTGGTCCAGTGCCATGAAGGGCTTTATAGGTCATAACCAACACTTTGAATTGTGACCGGAAACTAATCGGCAACCAATGCAGACTGCGGAGTGTTGGTGTAACATGGGCATTTTTGGGAAAGCCCATGATTGCTCTCGCAGCTGCATTCTGCACGATCTGAAGTTTCCGAACACTTTTCAAAGGTAGCCCCATGTAGAGAACATTACAGTAGTTGAGCCTCGAGGTGATGAGGGCATGAGTGACTGTGAGCAGTGACTCCCGGTCCAAATACAAACAGTAGCCAGGAACATTTGCCAATGAGTAGATCTATTGATTGGAGTAGCAGATGGTGACAGGAAGTCGGCCTATGTCACACCAGTTGTTGTCTTCATTCTTCATGCCTGGTTTATGAGAGGTTTGCCCAAATCCAGGCTGCTACAGATTAAGCCAGTCAATCTGCTCATTGTACTCAGGGGAGATTCATTCCACTGTAGCCCCAAAAAAGACAACCTTAGCTAGCTTATGGAGACAAAGCTTTCTTAGAGGTTGTCACACGCTTACAAGAAAGATTAATCACAATTACTTTGAAGTAAATATCGTTCAACCAAGCACTTAGTAATGGCTGGCTTATGAAAATCCCATCAGTCAAATTAACTATAGCATTATTAACTGTTGCCAGCTAACTTAAACAAATATTATGAAATAGCTTTGATGTACCAACAACAAATTCATCACCGGTTAAGTGGCTGTATTTGTAATCGAAGGATTTGATCAGCCAACCTATTACTTAGTTTTCGTCCCTGGGGTTCTGAGGGCTTTCAATTTATGCCTTTCTCTAGAGCTGGTGTTTTTATTTATTTGGGGGGGGGTCACCTGATAAATTAAGCCATGGTTTGTCTTGACTTGGGCAAAAGTCAAATCCTGACCCCAAATCATCCAACTGGGATCAAACCAACCAGAGTCTTGTACACAAACCCAGTGCAAATAACCTGGATGGAGCAATGGTTTGGTTTTATTGAATGACATTTCTTATTATCCAGGAGCCCAATTCATGATTTTTTCTTGTTAGAAGGGATGGGAGATCAAAACCTATGCCCTTCCTTCCTTTCTCCTTCCCCCATCTTTCTTCCTTCCTTCTTTCCTTCCTTCCTACCCTTCTTTCCTTCCTTCCCTTCTTTCCTTCCTTCCTTCTTTCCTTCCTTCTTTCCTTCCATCCTTCCTTCCCTTCTTTCCTTCCTTCCTTCTTTCCTTCCTTCCTTCTTTCCTTCTTTCCTTCCTTCCTCCCTCCTTCCCTCCATCCATCCATCCATCCATCGCTCTGCTCAGCTGTGTCTCTTCTTTCTTCCTTCCTCCCTCCTTCCCTCCCTTCTATCCATCCATCCATCTCTCCACTCAGCCGTGTCTCTTCTTCCTTCCTTCCTTCTTTCCATCCATCCATCCATCCATCCATCTCTCCTCTCTCCCTTGTCTGTCTTTCCTTCCTTCTTTCCTTCCTTCCCTCCCTCTCTTTCTCCTATCATCCTGGTCCAAAGGAACTCTAGAGTAAAGCCATGCTTCTCAACTTTGCCAACTTTAAGTTGGGTAGTTGGGGAATTCTAGAAGTTGAAGCCCACCGATCTGAAAGTTGTCAAAAGTTGAACAAAACTCTGCAGTTGGGAATCTAGAGGTCTACCTTGTTTTACTTTCTTTCTCCATCAAAGCCTCCTTTTGAACGGGTCTGTGTGTTCTGATCCTTCCTTATCCATTAACTGTCCCTAGAGTTTGTTCTCTACAGTTGTCCCACCTTAATGCTGACACATCTGTTATCATACTTTCCAGTCTATTTGCGGCTTGTGTGAGGTTCATTTGTTTGTGTGTTTCTTTCTTTAGCAAAGGAAAACCTCTGTATTATTCACATCTACTTAAAATCTACATATGGGCATGACCTTCATGGCTACGCCAAAGGGATCTACCCAAACTGAGATGTTCTCCGAAAACTCAGGGCAACTCATAGAATAAATATAGGACAAAAGCATGCAAAATAAATCTAATACATTAAAAAACTACGGCTAAAAACCCTATATATTACTCAGTCAGACAATCCAACCACAGTCAGGGGGGCAAGATCTAATGGCCCCAAGCCTGGAGACATAGGTGAGTCTTAAGACTCTTGCGAAAGGTGAAGTGGGTGGGGACAGTACGACTTTCTGGGGGGAGTTGATTCGAGAGGGCTGGGGCCCCCACAGAGAAGGCTCTTCCCCTAGGCCCCGCCAAGCAACACTGTCTGGTTGACAGGACCTGGAGAAGGCCGACTCTGTGGGGCCTAAGTGGCCGCTGGGATTTATGTGGCAGAAGGCGGTCCCATAAGTACACATATGGCATATATACATAGAATAAAATCTAAATCCAAATATGCCCATGTTACACCAACACTCTGCAGTTTGCATTGGTTGCCGATCAGTTTCCGGTCACAATTCAAAGTGTTGGTTATGACCTATAAAGCCCTTCATGGCACCGGACCAGATTATCTCCGGGACCGCCTTCTGCCGGACGAATCCCAGCGACCAGTTAGGTCCCACAGAGTGGGCCTTCTCCGAGTCCCGTCAACAAAACAATGTCGTTTGGCGGGACCCAGGGGAAGAGCCTTCTCTGTGGCGGCCCCGGCCCTCTGGAACCAACTCCCCCCAGAGATTAGAATTGCCCCCACCCTCCTCGCCTTTTGTAAGCTCCTTAAAACCCACCTCTGCCGTCAGGCATTGGGGAACTGAGATATTCTTTTCCCCTAGGCCTTACAATTTATGCATGGTATGTTTGTTTGTATGTATGTTTGGTTTTATAATAAGGGTTTTTTTTAGTTGGTTTAGTATTGTATTGTTACATGCTGTTTTTATTGTTGTTGTTAGCCGCCCCGAGTCCACGGAGAGGTGCGGCATACAAATCCAATAAATAGATAGATAGATAGATAGATAGATAGATAGATAGATAGATAGATAGATAGATAGATATTTAGGTAGGTAGGTAGATAGATGATAGATTGATACAGTAGATAGATAAATAGATAGATAGATAGATAGATAGATAGATAGATAGATAGATAGATAGATAGATAGATAGATAGATAGATAGATGATAGATAGATAGATAGATAGATAGATAGATAGATAGATAGATAGATAGATAGATGATGGATAGATAGATAGATAGATAGATAGATAGATAGATAGATAGATAGATAGATAGATAGATATTTAGGTAGGTAGATAGATGATAGATTGATACAGTAGATAGATAGATAGATAGATAGATAGATAGACAGACAGATAGATAAGAGAGACAGACAGACAGACAGACAGACAGACAGACAGACAGACAGACAGACAGACAGACAGACAGACAGACAGACAGACAGACAGACAGACAGACAGACAGACAAAGGAGAGGCCAGGCACCCTAACCCAAACCCTTGACGTGAGTGACGTCAAGTTGGCCACCTTTAAGCCAACTTGGTTCTAGAGCTCCCAAGTCCAACCAATTCTTCCCTCAACCACTTGGTGTGTTTTTTTTTCATTATGACTCAATATCTCTGTGACCTCAGAGCGTTATGGAAACCTACTTATGGTTCTGCAAGCAGAAGATTCTTTGCCTCATCGACCCACGGTCTGTTTCCTGGATGGAAAGGAGGAGGAAAGCTCGAAAGGGAGGCTGAAGGTCGAAAGGGACTGCAGGACTTGCTAAGCCCGGATGAGTGCGAACCCTAAGCGTTGGAGCACAAGATGGATAGCGAATGGCTTAAAAACCTCACCCCATCCGAAGAGGAACTTAAAAGACCCAGCCCCTCCCTCTCGTCATTAGTAGTAAGTGGCTGTCTTTAATCCTTTTTTCTTTTTCCAAATAGAAATTTTATTTTTCTCCAACATAGAATAAAAAACAATACATAAGTACAAACCCTAAAACCGTGCTTAAAGTAAAACATATATAAAATTTTTCTTTTTTAGTATTTTTAAAAAAAATAAAAACACCAGCTCTAGAGAGAGGCATAAATTGGAAGTCCTACAGAACCCCAGGGACGAAAGAGGGGTGTCATAGACGTCCAATTAATAAATAAATAATAAATAATATTAATAATAATTGATAATAATAATAATTTATTAGATTTGTATGCCACCCCTCTCCGAGGACTCGGGGCGGCTCACAACAACATAAACAGTGTACAAATCCAATTTTAGAATACAATTTAAAACCCTTATAATAAAATAATCACACAACCAATCAAACCATACACCAGCCTTGACAATTGGGGAGGGGGCGTTAGTTTCCCCATGCCCCATTCAATGAAGACTTGTTTTCTTCCATTATAAAGAACATTCCATAGAACTTATGCAATATTATCAAAATAAAGAAAACCTCAAAAAACAACAATCTTCCCCCCCTTACATTGAAAAATGACATTGCATCAGTATAAACAATATCAAAGTCTATATTGTACCCCTCTTAATTCAGACTTTCATTTCTACATTAGATTAATTAATTCAATATCAACTTATCCAGTAATTACTAGAGGTTCTAGTAATTGAGGTTCGAGTCTTCGGAGAAGGACGGCATACAAATCCAAATAATAATAATAATAATAATAATAATAATAATAATAATAATAATAATAATAATATACCCTGTTTCCCCGAAAATAAGACGTACCCCGAAAGTAAGGCATGTCAGAGGTTTTGCAGAAATTGCTAATATAAGGCACCCCCAAAAAATAAGGCGTAGTGAAGTTTACATACGGTACGGTGGAAAAACATACGGTATCATTCAAAGCTGTTCATAGCGGTACCGTAATAATGTGGCGTCCCCTGCTGGCCCCTTCCATCGCTTTGTACCGTCCAGTACAGCAGACACAGTCTGCTACTGTCTCACCGCCATTACAGTCTCCACTACAGTGCGTAGACTGTAGTTCCTCTGGTGGCCGGAAGCTGCAATAGCGGGAGTATACTTTTGTACCATATAAGTGCCGTCGTTTGTGTGTGTGGGTGCCATACTGACAGGTACCGTACCGTAATCAGTGTACGGTACGGTACACTTTCTTTGGGGTGTCAGCTTTTCTGCCTGTGAATTTGTCTTATTTGAGAAATATAAGGCACCCCCCGAAAATAAGACGTAGCACAACTTTTGGAGCAAAAATTAATATAAGACAGTGTCTTATTTTCGGGGAAACACGGTACAGTGATCCCCCGTTTATTGCGTCCCCGACCATTGCGAACAGGGTACTTCGCGATTTTTCAACCCGGAAGTCAAAATACCATCTACGCATGCGTGCCCGTTTTTTCTATGGGCACGCATGCGTAGATGGCAACCGGGAGATCAGCTGCTGGGCGGCTTCCCTGGGTCTTCCCCCTCTTGCTGGCGTCAGCGAGGAGTTTCCCCACCGCCCACGCAAACTCCTCGCTGCCGCTCGCCCGCCCTTCGCCTGCCCACGCCGTTCGCTCCCCCTCTTGCTGGCGGGAGGGCGAGAAGCCCTCCCCAGCACCCGCTCGCCCGCCCTTCGCCGCTCGCCCGCCCTTTGCCCTGGCCGCTTCTTCCCAGCGGAGAAATTCCAGCCCCCACCTGGTCCCGCCCGATCCTCCTCCCTGAGGCAGCTCGCCCTCCCATGGCCGCTTCCTCCACCCTCCATTGCAAGCCCTCGCCACCGCAGCCAACGCGCGCTGCGATCTTCAAGCCCGGCTCCTTTCGGCCCAGCATCCCGGGCCAAGCAGCTGCCTTCCGTGACTGAGCCTGGCTCGCCCGGAAGATCGTAGCGCGCGTTGGCTGCAGCGGCGAGCGAAGCCAAGCCGGCAGCAATGTCGCCGCCGCTGCAGCCAACGCGCGCCACGATCTTCCGGGCGAGCCAGGCTCAGTGACGGAAGGCAGCCGCTTGGCCCGGGATGCTGGGCCGAGAGGAGCCGGGCTTGATCCGCTGAGCCTGGCTGGCCCGGAAGATCGTAGCGCGCGTTGGCTGCAGTGGCGGCGACATTGCTGCCGGCTTGGCTTCGCTCGCCGCTGCAGCCAACGCGCGCTACGATCTTCCGGGCCAGCCAGGCTCAGCGGATCAAGCCCGGCTCCTCTCGGCCCAGCATCCCGGGCCAAGCGGCTGCCTTCCGTCACTGAGCCTGGCTGGCCCGGAAGATCGTAGCGCGCGTTGGCTGCAGCGGCGAGCGAAGCCAAGCAGGCGCGCCGTTTTCCGCTGACTCCTAAAGCGGGGAAGTTCGCCCGGAGTCAGCGGAGAACGGCGCAACTGTTTTAAAACGATAGGAGCTTTCCAATGAGTCCCGAAGACAAACGGCAAACTTCTGCGTTTGTCTTCGGGACTCATTGGAAAGCCGCGCGGGTGTTTTAAAACATTCCCGCTGACATGGGGGGCTTGCTAGCACCCCCCCAAACCCGGGTTGGGGGTTCGGGGGGGTGCTAGCGAGCCCCCCATGTCGGCGGCGACGTTTTAAAACAGCCGCCCCGCCCCCCAATCTTCGGCTCCTCGCTAGCGCTGCGGGAGTTAAAAACACCATCTGCACATGCGCAGATGGTGTTTTTACTTCCGCAGTGCTACTTCGCGAAAACCCGCTCGTTGTGGGGGGTCCTGGAACGGAACCCTCGCAACGAGCGGGGGATCACTGTATATCTAAAATAGAACAAAAATACTTCTTATTCTATTCCATCACTTCTTAAAAATCTTCAATGTCAGAGCACCCACAACTTCTGGAGGCCAGATCAGATCAGCTTTCCTGTACCATTGTTTGTTTGTTTGTTTGTTTGTTTGTTTGTTTGTTTGTTTGTTTGTTTGTTTGGTATGCCGCCCCTCTCCGTAGACTCGGGGCGGCTAACAACAATAATAAAACAGCATATGACAAATCTAATATTAAAATAACTAAAAAACCCTTATTAAAAATCAAACATACACACAAATATACCATGCATAAATTTTATAGGCCTGGGGGGAAAGGAATATCTCAATTCCCCCATGCCTGATGACAGAGGTGGGTTTTAAGGAGCTTACGAAAAGCGAGGAAGGTGGGGGCAATTCTGATCTCTGGGAGGAGCTGGTTCCAGAGGGCCGGGGCCACCACAGAGAAGGCTCTTCCCCTGGGTCCCGCCAAACAACATTGTTTAGTCGACGGGACCCAACTCTGTGGGACCTAACCGGTCGCTGGGATTCGTGCGGCAGACTGCAGTCCCGGAGATATTCTGGTCCGATGCCATGAAGGGCTTCATAGGTCATAGCCAACACTTTGAATTATGACCGGAAACTGATCGGCAACCAATGCAGACTGCGGAGTGTTGGAGTAACATGGGCATACTTATTATTTTAGCAAAGCAAGGCGGTGGTTGGAGAAGTTCTCAGCAGGCTTTGTCATGTTCTCCATTTCCACGGTGACACTTCTCTTTCCGACCCGAAACGACTCCTGCGCCTTACAATTGAATGCCCATTATTTCTTGTTTTCGATTCCAGGGAGCTGCAGACCTTCTGTGATTCTAATGAGATTTGCTTAAATGCCCTACCCACCCACCCCCTCTCCACCCGATTCCATCGATTTTATTCCCCCAAGTTCCTCTCATCAGGTTGTTTGTAACTAATTATGCATTCAATCTCTGTCGACCCCTGGTAACTAAATCTCAAGTACAAAATATCTCCGATGCTCAGGTTTTCCCGATTGCAAAATTCATGGCTGTAGAAAAGGCGAGGGCCGAGAAACAAGATGACCATTGCTAGAATTGATGCTCGTGCACAATGCAGTTATCTCTCTCTCTCTCTGTGTCTGTTTGTGTGTTTTGTGTGTTTGTGTGTACAGGCAGTGCTGGACGTACCGCCACAATTGTATACTGTTCAGCGAGACGTGTTCATCGTTACTCTGTCTGAATAAGTTTTTTTTTTCAAAGTCCTAACCAGGGGATAAAATAATATGCTGAAGCTAACCAGACTAAGGATGCTAGTCAGATGGATTTATTTATTTTACTGAAAGAGTAGTAGATGCTTGGAACAAACTTCCAGCAGAAGTGGTTGGTAAATCCACAGTCATTGAATTTAAACATGCCTAGGATAAACATAGATCCATCCTAAGATAAAATACAGGAAATAGTATAAGGGCAGACTAGATGGACAATGAGGTCTTTTTCTGCCGTCAGACTTCTATGTTTCTATGACTTCTCCTGTTAGCACACCAAAGGCAACATGAGAAAATATTATTTCACTGAAAGAGTAGTAGATCGTTGGAACAAACTTCCAGCAGACGTGGTTGGTAAATCCACAGTCACTGAATTTAAACATGCCTGGGATAAACATAGATCCATCCTAAGATAAAATACAGGAAATAGTATAAGGGCAGACTGGATGGACCATGAGGTCTTTTTCTGCCGTCAATCTTCTGTGTTCCTATGTTTCTATGAATATCTGGTAAGCAGATTCTTTTCCCTAATTTCCTGCCCCAAAACTAGGGTGTGTCTTATACTCGGAAATATATGGTATATTATAGATATGAATTTACTTCTTCTTTTCTTTCTTTCTCTTATTTATTATTTATTTTCTCTCTTCATTTCTTGTCTTCTTCTACTCTCTTTTTAAAAATTTATTTAGCCTTTTCTTTTTATATATAAGTGTGTATTCTGATTTACAATTGTATATTCAAAATTCATATACATTTGTGTTGTGGTTAGCTCTGGCCCAGCTCCTGCCCCAAGGAATGTGCAGGTGGATGTGGGGGAAACATCCACATGCCGCAGGCCTCTTTTGCTCCCGATGGAATCTGCCAACGAAGCCTCCTCTGACCAAGGAAGCGTGAGTGACAGGGAAGAGGGGAGTTTGGCAGACAGCCCAGGAGGAGATCAATCATCTGTATCATCCTTGGATTCTGAACAAGAATTAATGACACATCCACGCATGCGTAGAGTGATGCATAGGAGACAACAACTGAAGGATTATTACAAGAGAAAATGAGGCCACCTGTAGTTGGGTGGAGCTGCTGTAATTAGTGCTACAGATAAAAGTGCAACCTGGTGTTTTAGCCTCATGGCAGTTTATCTGATTCATTGTTTCATCAAGATCGTGGGTTTTGTGCTGTTCAAGATTGTGTGTGGACTCTCTGGACTTTAGAATTGGACTCAATTTCCCAGTTATTGGGTGAGCAATGTGTGTACCAGAAAATCCCTTTGACATTTAAAAAGGCAGCTGTTTCTGTTTTTCTGTTTATAAAAACTTTTGGGTTTTCCTTTTATCGTGTGGTGTGTGTCTTCCTGGACTTATTACCCTGTAATTACAGGCGGTTGAAACACACCGGCAGAACACATTTGTATAGATTTTTGCATAGTCCTTTTACTTTATGAATCCCCCCAACTATTTTCAATAAAGATTATATTTTCTGTTTAAAAAATGAGTCAGTTGATAAGCATGTGACCCCACAGGGCAGCTGCAAATGTT
Source organism: Erythrolamprus reginae (assembly GCF_031021105.1). Classification (NCBI taxonomy): domain Eukaryota; kingdom Metazoa; phylum Chordata; class Lepidosauria; order Squamata; family Dipsadidae; genus Erythrolamprus; species Erythrolamprus reginae. Next base: position 5,132,410 of record NC_091959.1, on the reverse strand, counting down.
GCAAGTGTGAAAAATAGTTGTGAAGTGACTTTTCTCAGGGCCGTTGTAACTTCTAACGGTCACTAAACAGACTGTTGTAAGTTGAGGACTACCTGAATACCCTTTGTTCAAAATGTGTTGCAGAAATAAGGCAAGCCTGTTCTCTTATTCATATTTTGCAGCTTCTGAATGACTTTGAAGGGGAAATAAGTCACTTAGAACTGGAAGATTTATTGAGCATTTGCCAGTTGTGGGGAATTTCCATATTAAAGTCAAAAGATTTCATTGCGGCAGGTTGCAACTTGTGAGAACATCTAACTTTCAGTATGCAAAGGGATGTTTCATGGGTGAGGAAGATCGGTTTGAAGATTCCTTTGATTTTAATGATCTAATGAAGCTAGTGCCTTCGGTAGCTGCTTCTTCGCCCTCTAACTCAGACGCCTTCAAACTTGGCAACTTTAAGACTTGTGGATTTTAACTCCCAGGATTCTCCAGCCGGCAGAGCTTAAAGTTGTCTTAAATTGTCTTAAAGTTGCCAAGTTTTTGCCGACGATGTGAAACTTTTCAACACCACTGATAACACACTCACTCTCCAAAAAGACCTGGACTTTGTCTCAGACTGGTCTAACACCTGGCAACTTCAAATATCAACCAACAAATGCTCTACCCTCCACATCGGTAAAAAGAATCCAAACCACACATATGAACTGAATAAACAATCTCTCACTGCTAACCCACATTCTGTAAAAGACCTTGGAATACTAATATCGAATGACCTAAGTGCTAAAGCCCACTGCAACAATATCGCCAAAAAAGCCTCTAGAGTTGTTAACCTGATCCTACGCAGCTTCTGCTCAGGCAATCTCACACTACTCACAAGAGCCTACAAAACTTTTGCCAGACACATCCTAGACTCATCTGTCTGGAACCCATACCACATCTCAGACATCAACACCCTTGAAAATGTCCAAAGATATTTCACCAGAAGAGCCCTTCACTCCTCCACTCGAAACAGAATACCCTACGAGAATAGACTAACAATCCTGGGCCTAGAAAGCCTAGAACTATGGCGCTTAAAACATGATTTGAGTATTGCCCACAAGATCATATGCTGCAATGTCCTACCAGTCAATGACTACTTCAGCTTCAACCGCAATAACACAAGAGCACGCAACAGATTCAAACTTAATACGAACCGCTCCAAACTTGACTGTAAAAAATATGATTTCAACAACCGAGTCATCGAAGCGTGGAACTCATTACCGGACTCAATTGTGTCAACCCCTAACCCCCAACACTTCTCCCTTAGACTATCCACGATTGACCTCTCCAGGTTCCTAAGAGGTCAGTAAGGGGTGTATACATAAGTGCACTGGTGTGCCTTTCATCCCCTGTCCAATTATCTTTCCTTTCTTTCAACTATCCTATATATTCTCTTCCTTTCATATATCCTCTCCTCTAAGTTCACTTTCACCCTCTTTTATATTACCACATGTCTATCTTTCTTCCTATGTATTTGTGTATTGGACAAATGAATTTAAAAAATAAAAAAAAACTCTGCTGTAACTGAAAAGGAGAAGACACCTTCAGACTTTCTTCTCTTAGAATACTCATTTGATGGTTCTGTGACCTATAATAAAAAAATCCATATATTTATTCACCATCAAGACCCGTAACTTTATACAAGCAACAACACAACACAAATATTTCTCTCTGAAATAGCCAGACTTCTGTTTCTGTTGGAAGGTTTAAGACCTAAAGCTCATTTTTTTCCCCGAATGCCATCACTCTGCTAAACAAATAATTCCCCCAACACTGTCAAACTATTTACTAAGTCTGCTCTACTGTTAATCTTCTCGTCAGTCCCATCACCCATCTCCTCCCACAAATGACTGTATGACTGCAATTTTGTTGCTTGTATCCTTAATGGTTCCTAATATGATTGGATTGTTTATTTGTACCCGGATTACCCTTAAGGGTTGTACTTTATGATTTTTGACAAACTTATCTTTTCTTTTATGTACACTGAGAACATATGCACCAAAGACAAATTCCTTGTGTGTCCAATCACACTTGGCCCATAAAGAATTCTATTCTATTTTCTATTCTATTCTATTCTATTCCATTCCATTCCATTCTACCCTACCCTACTCTATATTCTACTCTACTCTACTCTATTATTCTATTCTATTCCACTCAACTCCACTCAACTCTACTCCGTTCCGTTCCGTTCTGTTCCATTCCATTCCATTCCATTCTATTCTATTCTATTCTATTCTACATTCTACTCTATTCTGTTCTACCCTACCCTACTCTGCATTTTTATTTGTTTGTTTGTTTGTTTGTTTGTTTGTTTGTTTATCCAATACACAAAACATATTGAGGGGAATAGGCATGAACTATTACATATAAGGAAAAGATATGAAAATAGAGAAGATATATGAAAGGGAGGAAAGGTATATGACATATGGGATAAGGGGACACAAATTGGACAGGGGACGAAAGGCACACTGGTGCACTTATGTACGCCCCTTACTGACCTCTTAGGAACCTGGCGAGGTCAATCATCGATTGTCAATCTATTATTCTATTCCATCCCATTCCACTCCACTCCATTCCATTCCATTCTATTCTAAAGCTCAGATCTAAAGTGGTGCTACATTTTGATTTTGGAGTCAATGAACATAGAATAGTACAATAGATTCGGAAGGGACTTTTGAGGTCTTCCAGTCCAACCCCTTGCTCAAGCAGGAAACCCCATATCATTCCAGACAGATGGTTGTCCAGTCTCTTTTTGAAAGCCTTCAGGGATGGAGCACCCACAGCTTCTGGAGACAAGCTAACCCATTGGCTGATTGCCCTCACCATTAGGAAATTTCGCCTTTGTTCTGGGTTCCTTCTCTCCTTGGTTAGTTTCAATCCATTGTTTCTTCTCTTGACTTTTGCTACTTTGGGAAATAGTTACACACACACACACAACACCTTTGTAGGAGCTCCTCAAATATTGGAATGTTGCAATCCTGTCTCCCCCCCCCCCCCCCCCCCCCCCCCCCCCCCCCCCCCCGTCCTTCTTTCCAGCTAACTGGACCTCCGCTTATTTTTATTTTCAGTCAACTCAGAGAGTGAGGAAACTAGCCATCGATGCTGCCGAATGGGAGAGCTATTTCGACGAGAGTGGGCAGATTCTCAAGTCGTGGAACTATGTGGCTTCCCAAATTCTGGAGAAGGTGAGTGTCCTTGGAGAACGCTAAAAGGACAAATTGGTTTTGGGACCTCGAGAAGATTAAAGGTCCATCTTGATTCTCTTCTTAACAATTGACCCCTATGGAAGGAAAGAAGGAAGTGTTATGAGGAAAGAAAGGAAGGAAGGAAGGAAGGAAAGGAAGGAAGGAAGGAAGGAAGGAAGGAGGAAGGAAGGAAGGAAAGGAAGGAGGGAGGGAGGAAGGAAGGAAGGAAAGGAAGGAAGGAAGGAAAGGAAGGAAGGAAGGAAGGAGGAAGGAAGGAAAGGAAGGAAGGAAAGAGGGAGGGAGGGAAGGGAAGGAAGGAAGGAAGGAAAGGAAGGAAGGAAGGAGGGAGGGAGGAAGGAAGGGAAGGAAAGGAAGGAAGGAAGGAAAGGGAGGAAGGAAAGGAAGGAAGGAAGGGAGGGATGGGCCAAGAAGCAACTAGGAATCCAGCTGTCTCCCAACATCTAATTCATGCAAAACACAATAGTGCTCCTTCCCCAAGCATCCTTCCTCCTGTTCAAAGGTGAGGTTGCCATGGAGATGAGATGCCTGGGCAACTTTAGAGAGAGAGAGAAAGAAAATCCATTCCCCTAGTTCTTTTCAGTGGTGGTACAAGCAGATTTCTCCAGCCAATTTGAGGTCAGGAGAATTTGTTTCTCCACGGATAATCCCCGGGACTGAGAAACAAGGTTTTATTATGAACGCGGAATTTCAGGTAGAGACAAAGTCGCAGGAGCTTAATTGTCCACCTTTTAATTTGCAGGAGCAGGATCGTTTTTAATTGCAAAAGTCCCTTTTGTGCACCGTCAAGGATAATTCATTTCCGTCCCATTTATCTTCTCGTTGCATTTCAGAGCCACCCACCGCCTAGACAGATGGGGAATAATACTGTACAAGACAATAGCTGGGGGAAATGATGGAAGGGGCCATACAGAAGTATCCTTAATAGGAGGAAGGAAATAAAGGAAGAAGTTAAAATGCGGTTCGCAGTCAAATTACCATTTTGAAAAAGCTGTAGGCCTAGACGTGCCATTGAAGCTTTATTATTTGCTAATAGGTGAAAACACATCCTTCTCTCGACACTCTTTTTTTTAAAACGGCAAAATAAATGACTCAATACTGTAGTGGGAAAGAAAAAGGCCCACAGTGGGAAAATATTAAAACCTGAGAGCTGCAGTTGCAGTGTTAAGCAGAAACGGCGTTTCACCTCCAAAGGTTGAGCTCACTGATGGTCCACTCTTCTTTAAATAAGTTGTGGCTATTCTGAATCCCACCTGGAAGCAGGTTCTTGTTTCCAGTTAATTCCAAGAGGTCAATGAGAAAATTTCACTTTTGATGGGAAGAAGGGAGAGGAAAGGAGAAACCAGGTGTGTTCTGTCTGGGTGCCCCCAGACTTCAACACCAACTGGAAAAAGCAGCCAGACACGCTGGTAAAAGCAAAAGTACTTTATAGTTTGAAAAATAAACACAGAGAAAAACCTGTTCTTCCCAACAGGCAGGCTATGAGACTTCACAGCAGAGTCCTGATGGCCAGACAATACAGCAGACTTCTTGCTGGCACACCCACCACTGTAGAGAATAAGACCCACACCTTTGTCCCCCCAAGGTTTCAGTATTCAAAGTCACAAACCAGAATTCCAAGACGCCAAAGATCACAGCCAGGTCCCAGGACTCCCAAAGATAATACTCCACAAGCCAGGAAGGGTGGGTCTGGCCTTTTCCAGCCCTTTCCAGAGAGCACCACACCCAAACCCAGCTGTTGCCTCTTTAGTGCTGAAAGTACCTGGCTAATTGTCCCCTTCGTTGTGTTGCTCTTCTCTGCCCGGAGATCGATTATTGCTTGCGCATTTTCATCTAAGGAATCCAGGCTGCTTGCTGGGGAGAGCTCACTCTCGGGGGACTCTGGCTGTCCTCCCTCTCCCTCAGCCTGAGATTCCTCCTCCCCCGTCTGCCTGAACCTCCTGTTCCTCATCCTCCCCCTCTGAGCAGGAAGCCGGCAGAGGATCAGCCGTTCCCTGAGGGGCCTCAGACGGAATCACAACAAGGTGTAAATTGGCTGGCTGGGGAAATTAGCATTCAGTGATAGCATTTAGATTTATATACTGCTTCATGGTGTTTACAACTAGTGATGGGCGAACTGAACCCGCACAATTCGGGTCCGTACCGAATTTTGCGGTGTTCGGTATGCCGAACACGAACACGAAATTTTTCCAAAGTTCGGGCAAAGTTCGGGGTCATGTTTGGCATTCGGAGCTTTGACGTCACCAGCAGGTTGCTAAGGGACGCCAAGGTGATCATTTCCTGGATCCCATGGAATCCAGGAAGTGATCACCTTGGCGTCCTTAGCAACCTTCTGGTGACGTCAAAGCTCTGTCCCCAGAATCTCTTCGTGGGAGGGATTCCCCAGCTCCTTCAAAGGGAGGTCTTCATGTAAAAATAAACATGTTTATTTTTACATGAAAGGACCGCCCTTTGCTTGCAGCGCCGCTGCGGTGTCCTTTTTCGTAAAAATAACAATGTTTATTTTTACATGAAGACCTCCCTTTGAAGGAGCTGGGGAATCCCTCCCATGAAGAGATTCCAGGGGAGGAGCTTTGATGTCACCGGGAAGGTTGCTAAGGATGCCAAGGTGATCACTTCCTGGATTCCATGGAATCCAGGGAAGTGATCACCTTGGCGTCCTTAGCAACCTTCTGGTGATGTCGAGGCTCCGCCCCTGGAATCTCTTCAGGGGGAGGGATTCCCCGTTTGGGTTCGAGGTCGGGTTCGGTTCGGGTTCGGCCAAATTTTGCATAAAATTCGGCCGAACTTGCCGAAACCGAACACCGTTGGGGTTCGCCCATCACTATTTACAACCCTCTCTAAGTGGTTTACAGAATCAGCAGATTGCCCCAAGCAATCTAGGTCCTCATTTTACCCACCTCGGATGGATGGAAGGCTGAATCAACCTTGAGCCTACTGAGATTCAATCTGGCAGCCAGTGATCAGCAGAAGTAGCCTGCAGGACTGCAATCTAACCACTGCACCACTCCACAAGTCCTAAAGTAGCCAGGTTTGGAGACCCCTGCTCTACGCCGTCATAATCTGGATAAATTTAGCTAAACACCCCCCCCCCCCCCCCAAAAAAAAAGTTTATTTCAATCCTGGAGTCATTTTGTTTTATTTTTAAAAAAGAAAACATTAAAATGGCCAAGTTCTTCCACATCCATGTTCTCTATGATGGAACCCCTCTACCAGCAAGTGCCCTTAGCACTCAAGAAGGAGGCATTCCATTTGCCAGTCTTTTAAGCTGGCTGCTGTTTTTCCTGGCATAAGTGGTTTGATTGTTTCCTGAAGTTTAATTATGCTTTGGCACTTAGAATGCCATTTTTTTTTTTTTTGAGAAAGCATGACGTTTGCGATGGCTGCTGTCTTCCTCCAAGAATCCTTTGAAGGTTTTCAATCAAGCCAGATATTTTGGTCAGGCTGGTTTTGAGCAAATTTTATTTATTTATTTATTTATTTATTTATTTATTATTTAGATTTGTATGCCGCCCCTCTCCGCAGACTCGGGGGCGGCTCACAACAAAGTGAAAAACAATTTACGACAAATCTAAATTACTGTTTAAAAATATTTTAAAAACCCATTTTCTAAACAAACAAACATCCAGACATACCATTCATAAATTGTATATGCCCGGGGGAGATGTCTCAGTTCCCCCATGCCTGACGACACAGGTGGGTCTTAAGGAGCTTACGGAAGGCAAGGAGAGTAGGGCGGTTCTAGTCTCCGGGGGGAGTTGGTTCCAGAGGGCCAGGACCGCCACAGAGAAGGCTCTTCCCCTGGGGCCCACCAACCGACATTGTTTAGTTGACGGGACCCAGAGAAGGCCCACTCTGTGGGACCTAATCGGTCGCTGGGATTCGTGCGGCAGCAGGGCGGTCTCGGAGATATTCTGGTCCAGTGCCATGAAGGGCTTTAAAGGTCATAACCAACACTTTGAATTGTGACCGGAAGTTGATCGGCAACCAATGCAGACTGCGGAGTGTTGGTGAAACATGGGCATACCTAGGTAGGCCCATGACTGCTCTCGCAGCTGCATTCTGCATGATCTGAAGTTTCCGAACACTTTTCAAAGGTAGCCCCATGTAGAGAGCATTACAGTAGTCGAACCTCGAGGTGATGAGGGCATGAGTGACTGTGAGCAGTGAGTCCCGGTCCAAATAGGGCCGCAACTGGTGCACCAGGCGAACCTGGGCAAACGCCCCCCTCGCCACCTTCCCAAAATTGTCACCTTCCCAAACATGGGCTTCTTCCAGGCTTGTCAAAACTCCCAGAATCCTGAGGATAATTCTCAACATTGGAAGCCTGCAATGGGGGTGGGTTTTTACCGATGACGTCTGGTGCGGGAGCTCCGGTAATGGCCCGCCGATGATCCAAATTTGGCACAATGGCTCTGGTGCTGTTTCTGGTGGTCCGTGCTGTTGTGGTTGGATCACAGCCAGGTCCTCTGATAACCAGAGTTTGAGCCAGATGAACCGGGTTCGTCTGGGCATGTGTGGCTTTCAGAGGAGTCAGATAGGGAGGAGGAGGAGAGATTGGGTGTGAGGAGCCTTCAGAGACTACAGAACCCCCAACTGGGGCTTTGCCTGGGTCTGATAAGGAAGTGGAAGTGAGGGATCCTATCCTGGTTGCCAGAGTGAGAAGGATGCGGGGGAGACAGGAGCAGTTATGCAGGCTCAGGAGGAGGACTTGAGCACAGCTGTGCACAGTCTAGACTCCCAGGGTGTATATAAGGAGAAGGAGTTGGGAGGCTCCCTTTGCGGAAAACCAACATTTGATCCTTTAAAGGAAGAGAACATGTGAAGAGTTTTTGCCTGTTCAAACAAACTTTGCTGTGGTTTCTGGACAATTATAGGGTTAAAGAATCCTGTGAGTATATTCTTGGCTTTGAAACCATTTGTTTGGGAATCTACCTTATCAGCTCTGCCTCCCGCTTGAACTTTGGCAGTGGAAATACATTCCTTGGTTCTAATTTGTGCTTCTCAACGAAACGTATCATAAATAGACTCTTTCATTTCGAAACTTTGTGTCTGAGACTTAATTGGAGGTTAATTGATGGTCAGTTTGCCATGTAAGACCGAACATATGTGCGCCGCCACATATTTTTTGTAATTTTTGGTGGTTTTTCAACTCTCTGAGCATGCTCAGAAGTAAAATCATCCCTCTAAACATGCACGGAAGTAAAATCACACAAGGGGACATATGTGCAAATGTAGCAGGCGAGCAGCTGAGAAATGTCGTGATGCCCACTGATAGGAAAAGGTAAAAGGAAACCCGCCCCTGGCCTGAATGGACCAAAGTGGAATTCTGGGCAATGTAGTCCCTACATCTCTGGAAGGAACCGGGTCAGAGAAACTGAGCATAGATCCCTCAAAGGAAGAGAAGGTCAAATAATTTTTTTCATATGTTGTCTTTGCTGTAGGGGTTGGATCCTTCTGTGAGATCCGAAGCTTGGAAGTTCCTCACCGGCTACTATCCCTGGAAGAGTTCCTACGATGAAAGGCTCACAACCGACAGCATGAGACGGTGTGTAAATTAAGCCCTGGTGTGGGCAGTGCTCATTTTATGCAGATCCGCCACTTTCAGATCCAGTAGTAGTAGTAGTAGTAGTAGTAGTAGTAGTAGTACTTCTGTTTAGTAGTATGTCAATACAACTCAGCAAACGAGATCACTATGCTGGATTTTGTTTGCTGAGTTGTATTGACATTATTATTATTATTATTATTATTATTATTATTAATACTAATATTAATATTATTAATATTATTATTAATTTATTACATTTATATGCCGCCCTTAGAATAAATATTATAATAATAATAATAATAATAATAATAATAATAATAATAATAATAATATATTAGATTTGTATGCCACCCCTCTCCGCAGACTCGGAGCAGCTCACAACAATAATAAAACAATGTGCAATGTAACAAATCTAATATTTAAAAGAAAGGATCTAAACATTTAAAAACCATACAACACAAGCATACCATACCTAAAACTATATAAGCCTGGGGGAGATGTCTCAATTCCCCCATGCCTAGTGATATAGGTGGGTCTTAAGCAATTTACGAAAGACAAGGAGGGTGGGGGCAGTTCTGATCTCTGGGGGGGAGTTGATTCCAGAGTGCCGGGGCCGCCACAGAGAAGGCTCTTCCCCTGGGGCCCGCCTGATGACATTGTTTTAGTCAACGGGACCCAGAGAAGGCCAACTCTGTGGGACCTTATCGGCCGCTGGGATTCCATGCAGAAGCAGACGGTCCTGGAGGTATTCTGGTCCAATGCCATATAGAATATGCAATATAGAAACAAAGCATACGAAACAAATCTGAATACATTAAAAAAAAACTACAGCTAAAACCCCTATATATTACTCAGACAATCCAATCAATTGAACTTTTATAGCAATGAAAGAAAATTGAGCTACTTGCCCAATCTGTTATCATACCGAACCTTGTAGGTTCAAGTACAAAACCTTAAAAGTGTTCCTGTGCTCCTCAACAAATAGCGCTGTCTATCCTTTGTCCCTTTTTGTGGCTATTCAAATAATGGGGCTTAATCCACTGAAAAAGAGCCCAAGCACCTATTTGAAAACTTATCTTGGTCGGTAAGCCACTCCCAGCCAGTCACATGAACTTCAAGCCACCCTCTGGTCACATGATTGTGGAGCCACTCCTACCTGGTCACATGGCCATCAAGCCACACTTACAAAATAAGCCACATCCGCAGTATGGCAGTAAAAAGTTTGGCAGCCGTCACTGCCACTACATAGGATTGAACCCCCCAGCCTCCTGATTGTAAGGTGAGAGCTCCACCTCTCGGCATCTACTCTACGGGGATCCAGCATGGAGGCTAGGAATTCTGATACTTGTCTCATATTCATCGTTGGGCAGAGTCAGGGCTGAAGAAACCGAGATGTTCTTCTGAGTTTTCACGTCTATCTCATTGGTTTATTCTGTCTGGTCATCTATGGCTTCCTTCCCTTCTGCAGGAAAAGCTATGAATCCTTGTGCAACATGTACACCAAGATCGAACCCCTGCTGGTGACGGAGCACCGAGATTTCACGGAAGTCCAGAATGTTATACGTAGGTATCCAAAAAAGACTTTAGGAGAAGGATACAAACAGAAGTAGAATGCTTGGATGCAAACACACACAGTAGAATAGCTAGAGGTAGAACAAGCAGGAAGAGGGAGATTGTGATCCCCTTATATAGAGCGCTGGTGAGACCCATTTGGAATACTGTGTTCAGTTCTGGAGACTTCACCTACAAAAAAAGATGGATCAAATTGAAGGGGTCCAAAGACGGGCTACAAGAATGGTGGAAGGTCTTCATGAACTCCATCTGTCTAGTCTGGAGGACAGACAGGAAAGGGGGGACAGGATCGAAACATTTAAATATGTTAATGGGTTAAATAAGGTTCAGGAGGGAAGTGTTTTTAATAGGAAAGTGAACCCAAGAACAAGGGGACACAATCTGAGGTTAGTTGTGGGGAAAGATCAGAAGCAACGTGAGAAAATGTTATTTGGCTGAAAGACGAAGAGGAGGAGATGGAGGAGAAGGAGGAGGAGGAGAAGGAGAAGATGAGGAGGAGGGGAGGAGGAGGAGGAGGAGAAGGAAGAAGAAGAAGAAGAAGAAGAAGAGGAGGAGGGAGGGAGGAGGAGGAAAAGGAAGAAGAAGAAGAAGAAGAAGAAGAAGAAGAAGAAGAAGAAGAAGAAGAAGAAGAAGAAGAAGAAGAAGAAGAAGAAGAAGAAAAGATGTCATTTTGAAAGAGCCCAATGTAAAAAACACCTAAGAATCCATCTTCTCACATTGGACAGGAGAGCCATGATGGATTATTATAATTTTATTCAGATCTCCTTTTCTGTCTTCTCCCAGCTGTCTAACAATAAGAATATGAAACGATACAGCAAAATTAAGGCTACAGATCAATGAAACGGACATAAATCAAGGCGAGGCAGACCCAGGGAAGATTTACAACGGAGATGGGAGGCAGGCCAAGCCCCTTCAGATATAATAGATATTCTCTCTCGCTGGAGGATTCTTTAAGCAGGTCACATACTGAGGAAATGCCCCTTCCCCTTTATTGCCCCTTCCCTTGCCCAGAATTGGAATCGAAAGAAATCATTTTCCTACTTTTATGGAGAGGAGGGACGGGGGGAAGTAGCACGCTTTCCGGCCTCACACGTTTCCAACCCGCTTGGGGATTTAGTTATCTCTCAACGTCTCCACTCGGAGGTTGAAATATTTGCCTGGCTTTTAAATTGCCCTGCTGTTTGGGTTCCTTTTCGTGATTATTTTACTTCCTCCTAACAATCAATTCCAGCCTTCGGTGAGGGGCTGTTTTAACTTTGAGAGGGGTTAGTAAATTAAGAGGTGCCAATGAGCTCTTCAGTCGCTCTCCCAAGAGCAATAGAGAGGCGGAATTCAAGGGGCACTGTAGGAGGAGTAAGCGCTTGCTCTTACTTCTGAGGAGGGGTTTATTTCTGGGGTCTCCTGGCTGGATTTTGAGAGTCTGTTATTGTTGTTTGATTCTTCCTTTCTTCCTTCCTTCCTTCCCTCCGTCCTTCCTTCCTTCTTTCCTTTCCTCCCTCCCTCCCTCTCTCCCTCCTCCCCCCTTCCTTCCTCCCTCCCTCCCTTCCCTTTTTCCCCCGAGTCTTCGGAGAGGGGCAGCATACAAATCTAATAAATTATTATTATTATTATTATTATTCCCTCCCTCCTTTCCTTTCTTCCTTCCTTCCTTCCTTCCTTCCTCACTTCCTTCTCTCCTTTACTCCATCCCCCTTTCTTTCTTTCTTTCTTTCTTTCTTTCTTCTTCCTCGTTCCTCTCTTCTTCTCCTTCCTTCCTTCTCTCCACCCCCTTTTTCCTTTTCTATTTTCTTCCTCCTTCCTCTCTTCTCCTTCCTTCCTCTCTCCACCCCTCTTTTTTCTTTCTTCTTTTTTCTTCCTCCTTCCTCTCTTCTCCTTCCTTCCTTCTCTCCACCCCTTTTTTCTTTCTTTCTATTTTCTTCCTCCTTCCTCTCCTCCTTCCTTCCTTCTCTCCACCCCTCTTTTTTCTTTCTTTCTTTTTTCTTCCTCCTTCCCTTCTCCTTCCTTCCTTCTCTTCACCCCTTTTTTCTTTCTTTTTTCTTCCTCCTTCCTTCCTCCCTCCATCCCTCTTCTTTCTTCCATCCTTCCTTCCTTTCTCTTTCTTTCTTTCTTCTTGCTTCCTCCCTCCCTCTCTTCTCCTTCCTTCCTTCTCCATCATACCGATTTTTTTTAAAAGTATAACCTGGATGGAGCGATGCCAAGGGATCTGAAGGTGGGGTAGGTGAAGGTGCCTGTAAATAAATCAGTGTCTGCTTCTGACTTCACCGTCCACATAAATAAGTCAACAAGGGGAAAGGGGGGAGAAACCGGATAGAAAGGAATGAGAAGAAGTTTGAGAAAAAGAGGAGGCATTGAGGTTCCTCAACCTGCTGCAGAAAAGAACCCAGGAGGAGGTAACACAAATACTAGGTCCTACTTGTTTCATCCTCTTCATCAATGACCTCTGCGATCATATCACAAGCAACTGTGTTCTTTTCGCCGACAATATAAAACTATTCAACACCACGGACAACACATCTACTCTCCAAAAAGACCTCGACTTTGTCTCACATTGGTCTAACACCTGGCAACTTCAAATATCAACCAGCAAATGTTCTACCCCTCCACATCGGCAAAAAGAATCCAAACTTCATATATAAACTGAATAAACAAAATCTCACAGCCAACTCCCACTCAGTAAAAGACCTTGGAATACTAATATCAAATGACCTAAGTGCTAAAGCCCCCCTGCAACAATATCGCCAAAAAGGCTTCTAGAGTTGTTAACCTGATCCTACGCAGCTTCTGCTCCGGCAATCTCACACTAGTCACCAGAGCCTACAAAACTTTTGCCAGACCAATCCTTGAATACAGTTCATTTGTCTGGAACCCCATACCACATCTCGGACATCAACACCCTAGAAAATGTCTAAAGATACTTCACCAGAAGAGCCCTTCACTCCTCCACTCAAAACAGAATGCCCTACGAAAGCAGATTATCAATCCTAGGTCTAGAAAGCTTAAAACTACGATGCCTAAAACACAATCTAAGTATTGCCCCACAAAATCATATGCTGCAACGTCCTGCCTGTCAATGACTACTTCAGCTTCAACCGCAACAACACAAGAGCACGCAACAAATTCAAACTTAATATTAATCGCTCCAAGCTTGGCTGTAAAAAATATGACTTTAGCAATCGAGTTGTCGAAGCGTGGAACTCATTACTGGACTCAATCCCCAACATTTCTCCCTTAGACTATCCATGATTGACCTCTCCAGGTTCCTAAAAGGTCAGTAAGGGGCGTGCATAAGTGCACTAGCCTGCCTTTCGTCCCCTGTCCAATTGTCTCTCCTTATCTCATATATCATATATCTTTTCTTCCTTTCATATATCTTCTCCTCTACTTTTATATCTTTTCTTTATATATAATACTTCATGTCTATCCAATTCAATATGTATTGTGTATTGGACAAAATAATTAGATAGATAGATAGATAGATAGATAGATAGATAGATAGATAGATAGATAGATAAATAATTTTTTTTTTAAAAATACAATACATGCACCGAAAGTCGAATTCTTTATTGGCTCAAATGTGATTGCACACACAAGGAATTTGTCTCTGGTGCATATGCTCTCAGTGTACATAAAATAAAATACATTTGTCAAGATTCATGAAAGAAGGGAACAGTAGTAGAAAGAGGGAGAGGGAGTAAGAAAGTAGGTAGTAGAGGCGGAATAGCCGCACGGGATATAAAGAACAAAGTGACGAGAAGAAATTTGGATACAGATGAAATAATATAAAGCAAAACCTGGAATGTGATCTAGTTTATTATACATGAATAATAATATACTGTGTGTATATTAAGATATATTGAGGGTATATGAAATGGTATGTTGAATGTGGAGAAAAATTAAAAAAAACCTTTGGTATATATAAAAAAAGAAAAATGTAAAATATTTAAGCTTGCTTATTACAACAGCTGCAAGGATTGTATTTGCACAGAACTGGAAAAATCCGCAAATACCTGAAGACAATGAAATCATCAAAATATACGACTGTGCAGAGATGTGCAGAGATGGACAATGGAGCTTAATAATCGAAAAGAATCGGATTATTATGAAACCTGGGGCAAAATGGTACCAATGGACAAAAAAAAGAAACTTAAAAGAAGCATTGAAATAAAATATTAAGACATTTAAAAGCAATTAAAGGACAATATTGATAGGAATGTATATATGATGTAGATTCATCTGTAAATATGATCATGTACTTTTTTTAAAAAAAATGGAAAAACTTAATAAATATATATTTTTAAAAAAGAAAACCTTGGAATGTTTATAAGGCATAAGGAGATATTTTATCCTTGGAATATGGAGAGCAGAAAGCTCTGCAGATCAAAGGGGCCTTTTTCGCCGGGTTTTGCATGAAGGAAGGGATGTCAAAGGAACATCAGATGTTTAGATACAGTCAGCGGCTGAACATATTTCGTGACCTTCCAGCATCAACCGGAGCATAAATCATTACAGCTAGGATGAACGCCAAGTTCTGGCTTGGAGAAAATTGGCAAAGAGGGGAGGAAGGGATCTAGTAGTAGGCCTCGTCCTCCTGACACTCGGATGGCTTCCCGGCAACCCCTCCTGATCCGCCTTTCATCTCTCCGCAGAGTCTGATGTTCAACGGCTTTACATCAAAGATGCCCAGGGCAACCCCCTGGTTGATAAGAAGCAACTGGAGAAGATTCTCCTGCTGAATTATGTCTGCAACGTGAATTCTGGTAAGAGGAGAATGGGATGAGATGGAATAGAACAGAACAGAACAGAATAGAATAGAATAGAGAGTGGAATGGGATGGAATGGAATGGAATAGAATAGAATAGAATAGAATAGAATAGAGAGTGGAATGGAATGGAACGGAATGGAATAGAATAGAATAGAATAGAGAGTGGAATGGAATGGAACGGAATGGAATGGAATGGAATAGAATAGAGAGTGGAATGGAATGGAATAGAGAGTGGAATGGAATGGAAATGGAACGGAACGGAACGGAACAGAATAGAATAGAATAGAATAGAATAGAGAGTGGAATGGAATGGAATGGAATGGAATAGAATAAAGAGTAGAATGGAATGGAATGGAATGCAATGCAATGGAACAGAACAGAACGGAACAGAACAGAATAGAATAAAGAATGGAGTAGAGTAGAGTAGAACGGAACAGAACGGAACACAATGGAACGGAACGGAACAGAACAGAACAGAAATATGGAATGGAAGGGAACGGAATGGAAGGGAACAGAACAGAATAGCAGAGTTAGAAGGGAACTCTTCTATTCTATTCCTATTCTATTCCTTGCAGACAGCTGGTCATTTGCATCCTTTTAGAGAGTCATTGAGGCCACTTGCACGTTTATCTAGGTCCCTCCGGGTCACCCGAGTGGTGCTAATGGTTCCTGTCATCTGCAATTTTTTCCCCCTCTGGAAATCCGTTCATACTCCCCCCTGCAGGATCCCCCTTGGGATCCTCCAAAATTGGTTTTGATCCAAAGACAGAATGGTTGCGTCCCTCGTGGGCTGCCAGAATCCCATTACCAAACCACAGGAGGTGACTGGAGATTCTGGGAAGCCTTGAATTGAATAGACCTCTCAACTTCATCTGAAACATTGAAATCTTAAAGTTGCTCAGCTTGAAAAAAACACCGACCTAGAGTGTTAAGGATTTACTCTCTGTCTCCCTTTGAAAAATAGCTAATCTGAGGTCATTTCTTTCTCCTTCTGTCTTTGCTGGCGCATGTCCACAGGCTGTGTTAGCTTTTCCCCCCTGACAGGATGGAGTCTAGGCCTCTATGTGGAGCATAGTCTCTGTAAATAAATCACCCTCTGGTTATTGTTCCAAAATCTGCTTTATCCATCAACGGCTTAAATTCCTCTCTTTCGTACATCTAAACCAGCCCCATTCATTGCAAGCTTAGGGTAGAATAGAACAACAGAGTGGGAAGGGACCTTGGAGGTCTTCTAGACCAGTGTTTTTCAACCAGGGTGCCGCGGCACACTAGTGTGCTGCGAGACATGGTCAGGCGTGCCGCGAAGCTCAGAGAGAGAGAAAGCAAGAGAGAGAGAAAGCAAGAGAGAAAGAAAGCAAGAGAGAGAGAGAAAGAAAGCAAGAGAGAGAGAAAGAGAACAAGAGAGAGAGAAAGAAAGTAAGAGAGAGAGAAAGAGAACAAGAGAAAGAAAGAGAGAGAGCAAGAGAGAGAGAGCAAGAGAGAGAAAGCAAGAGAGAGAAAGAGAGGGAGGGAAGGAGAGAGAGACAAAGACATAGAGGGAAGTAGGGAGGGGAGAGAGAAAGAGAGCAAAAAAAGAGAGGAAGCGAAGGGAATGAAAAAGAAAGAGGGATGGAGTGACAGAGAGAGAAAGAGGAAGGAAGGGAGAGAAAGAGGGAGGGAGAAAGAAATAGAGCGAAGGGGAGGAAGAGAGAGAGAAAGAATTTTTTTGTCCAAAGCTATTGAAGCTTTCTAGAACAATTACACCTTTAATTAAAAGCATCCTGTTTTCTTTAAAAAAAAATAATTTCTACTGAATTTGAACATACAAATACAAAATACACAGATATACAAGACCAACATATATTGAAAAAGGGAAAAAAGAAAAAAGTTTATATATGTATAAGAACATTACATATCTCTGTTGTAAGTCTATTATGGTCTTAAACTTTAATTTTCTCCCTATCCATATTATCTTTCATCACCCATTGTGTCTATATAATATTGTATACATTTTTTTTTCCTGGGTTCCAACCATTTATACCAATTCTCCCAAATTTTATAGAAGTCTGTGTCCTCTTTATCCTGTAATTGCATTGTCAGCTTCCTGTTTTCTAATCCCGTTTTTCTACTGTTTTTGGTTCATGAGAATTTGTCTCCTGGGGGCTCAGACCATTGGCCAATCATGCTTAGTCGGGTACGTTTTCTGCAGAGTCCCTCATGTAGACATTTCAAACCAGGCTTGTCTATTTCTGCAACAATAAGTGGATTTTCTATCATCTACCCAGCCATCTCGGTATCATTTCCTATAAACTTCTGTTGTGATTCCATTTCCAGTTGGTTTCACAAAATCGATGCCCCCACAATGTTAAAAGGCCTTAGGAGAGAGAGGCACTATCCTACCAAACGGAGAACTTTGAGATATTCCCAGAACGGTGAATTTTCCAAATAGTCAGGCTTTTCTGCAGATGCCTCTAACTTAACAGTCCCTGGGGGAAAGGAAATTTGGGGGTGTTTCCACTGAGGGAAGAGCAAGGGTCAAATTAATTCAGGAGATATCTCTGAGGAAAAAGAACTTCCAAAGCTCGTGGAAATAATGAGATGTCAGTTCGAAGTTTCAAAGATCTAGATTCTTCAGAAAACAGGTTTCTCAATTACTTTCCTCTCTCTCTCCCTCTCTGTTCTCCCTCTCTCTCTCTTTCTCCTTCTCTCTCTCTTCTCCTCCCTTCCTCCTCCCTTCTCTTTCTCTTCCCCTCTTCCTCCTCCCTTCTCTTTCTCCTTCCTTCTCTCTCCCACCCTCCTTCTCTCTCCTCCTCCTCCCTTCTCTCTCTCTTCCCCTCTTCCTCCTCCCTTCTCTCTCCCTCCTTCCTCTCTCTCTCCTTCCTTCTCTCTCTTCCCCCTCCCTTCCTCCTTCCTTCATATCTCTGTCCCTCCTTTTCTCTCTTCCCCACTTGCCTCCTCCCTTCTCTCTCCCACCTTCTCTCTCTCTCTCTTCTCCTCCTTCTCTCTCTTCTCCCTTCCTCTCTCCCTCCCCCTCCTCCTCACTCAACCCCGCCCTACACTCCACCTCCCCCCCCCCTCCCCCCTCCCTCCCTCCTCCTCCCTCTTTCCCCTCCACCTTTCTCTCTCTTTCTCTTCTCCTTCCTTCCTCCTCCCTTTCTCTCACCCCTCCTTCTCTCTCCTTCCCTCCATCCTTCTCTCTCTCTCTTCTCCCCCCTTCCTCATCATTTTTCTCTCCTTCTCTCTCCTTCCCTCCACCCTTCTCTCTCTCTTCTCCTTCCTTCTCCTTCCCTTCTCCCTCCCTCTTTCTCTCTCTCCCTCTCCTCCCTGCCTGCCCCCTTCTCTCTGTATGTCTTGCAGAATACCAACAAGGTTTCCACGAAATGCTTCTTCTCTCAGGCTGCTTGTCGAAAAAGAGCACGAGATCTATTGGCTCTTCCAGTTTTTCCTACAAAAAACGGTGAGCGGTCGTCCCTTCGCTCTGGCTGCCATTGTGAGCCCCTTTGCCTTGGTTGGGGGGTCCAAGGTCTTTGCCTCCCTTGACGGAGCTCCCTTCCCTCCAATCGCTCCCCTCGCCAGGAGAACAGCTGCATCATAAATGTTGGGGTGCAGAAGAACCTGGCCATGCTGAAAGCCTTGATTGCATTTATGGATCCGGCCTTCTGCAAAAACACCTGGGTAAGTTGTTGCAGCCTGGCGGAGTTCAGAGCAGGTGCGGTTTCCTTCTCTGCCCAAGAGGGCAAAAGCCAGAAGATGACCAGAGACCTCTGGCGACTTCCTGGGCGGAGATTTAGTTTGTTCATGTAGGCACTTTGTTAGAGAAGGGATGTGGCTGCATAACCCTGAGTGGTGGAAAGGAAGAGAAAGCACGAGAGAAGGAAAGGAGGGAGGGGAGGAGGGGAGAGGAAGGGAAAGGAGATGGGAGAAGAGGAAAGGAAAAGGGAGGGGAGAGAAGTGAAGAGAAGGGGAGGGGGTAGGAGAGGAGAGGAAAGGGGAAGGGAGGGAAGGGAAGAGGGGAGAGAGAGGAGTGGAGAGGAGAGGGGGAAAGGGAGTAGAGAGGAGGGGACGGGAGAGGAGAAGAAAAGGGAGGGAGATAAAAAAGGAGGGAAGGATGGGGGAGGACTGGAGAGGAGAAGGGAGGGGAAGGGAGGAGAGGAGAGGAGGAGAGGATAAGAGAGGGGAAGGAGAGGAGGAGAGGAGGAAGAGAGGAGGAGAGGAGGAAGAGAGGAGGAGAGGAGAAGAGAGGGGGAGGAGAGGAGGAGGAGGACAGGAGAGGAGGAGGAGAGGAGAGGAGGAGGAGAGGAGAGGATAAGAGAGGGGAAGGAGAGAAGGAGAAGAGAAGGAGAGGAGGAGAGGAGAAGAGAGGAGGAGGAGAGGAGAGGAGGAGGAGGAGAGGGAGGAGGAGGAGAGGAGAAGAGAGGGGAAGGAGAAGAGAAGGAGAGAGGAGGAGGAGGAGAGGAGGAGGAGAGGAGAGGATAAGAGAGGGGAAGGAGAGAAGGAGAAGAGAAGGAGAGGAGGAGAGGAGGAAGAGAGAGAGGAGAGGAGAGGAGAGAGAGGGGGAGGAGAGGAGGAGGAGGAGAGGAGAGGAGGAGGAGAGGAGGAGGAGAGAGGAGGAGAGGAGAGGATAAGAGAGGGAGGAGAGAGGAGAGAGAAGGAGAGGAGGAGAGGAGAAGAGAGGTGAGGAGAGGAGAGGAGGAGGAGGAGGAGGAGGGAGGTGGAGGAGGAGAAGAGAGGGGAAGGAGAAGAGAAGGAGAGGAGGAGAGGAGAAGAGAGGAGGAGGAGAGGAGAGGAGAGTAGAAGGGAGGGGAAGGGAGGAGAGGAGAGGAGGAGAGGAGAGAGAGGGGAAGGAGTGGAGGAGAGGAGGAAGAGTGGAGGGGGAGAGGAGAAGAGAGGGGGAGGAGAGGAGGAGGAGGAGAGGAGAGGAGGAGGAGGAGGAGGAGAGGGAGGAGGAGGAGGGAGGAGAGGAGAGGATAGGTTTAGGGGTAGGTTTAGGGGTTTATTGGGATTTATATGGCCCGCCC